>NW_027464495.1:0-131547 GCF_050947455.1 Rhinoderma darwinii
GTTTATTTTTTCCTCTCTGACTGATTTTATATTAGGACAGAATTCTGTCCACAATGACATCATAATGGCACCAACTGCTTCTTCAGCAAGACATAGTCATAATTACAGGCAAATACGTCTATAGCGACATGTATCCGTTATGAATACACGGCTTCACTTCTATTCTGTGCCGCACAAATTTATTAATGTGGCATATTTCTAACAAAATAACCTTCTACCACGTCTCCTCTATTTTATCTGGAAACGTAATAAGAATTTGAAGAAAACATTATATACCCATAGTGTCTGAAATGATACCCATTATTTCCTCGTTTGAAAAATGTTTGGTCCGCATGCCCACTACACCACTAGATGAATACCTTTAGGGGTTTAGTTTTTAAAATGGGGTCATTTCTGCGTGTTTTTTTTTTTTTTTCAGGCAGCTCAATGCCTCTAAATGCATGATATGGGGCCTAGAATTTATTCAATTCTGCCCTGAAAGCCAAAGGGTGCTCCCTCTCTTTTTGGCCCAGCCACACGTCTAATAAGCAGATTGGGGCAACAATGAGAGTATTTTTGAAAACAGGAGAAACCGGGTGATTGATTTTGGGGTGTGTTTCTTCATTTTCATGATCGCTTTACACAGAAATCGGTCTTCAAAGTGATACTTTTATGAAAAAAGTGATTTTTTCGTTTTTTTCACCTGCTATGCATTAAATTTAGCAAAAAACGGTGGGGTCAAAATACTCACTACACCCCTAGATAAATACCTTAAGGGGTCTAGTTTTCTAAATGGGGTAATTTATGGGGAGTTTCTATTGTTCTGGTAGTTCAAAACCTCTCCAAATATACAGTGGGGCCTAAAACATTTTCAAGCAAAATATGAGTCCTGAAAGCCTCCGGGTGCTCCCTTCCTTTCAAGCCCTGCTGTGTGTCCAGGCAATGCAGTAGAGTCTCAATGGGGGCATTTTTGAAAACAGGAGAAACAGGGTGATAGATTTTGGGGTGTGTTTCTTCATTCTTATGGTCGCTTTACACAGAAATCGGTCTTCAAAGTGATACTTTTATGAAAAAAGTGATTTTTTATTTTTTTTCACCTGCTATGCATTAAATTTAGCAAAAAACTGTGGGGTCAAAATACTCACTACACCTCTAGATAAATACCTTAAGGGGTCTAGTTTTCTAAATGGGGTCATTTATGGGGAGTTTCTATCGTTCTGGTAGTTGAAAACCTCTCCAAATGTACAGTGGGGCCTAAAACATTTTCAAGCAAAATATGAGTCCTGAAAGCCTCCGGGTGCTCCCTTCCTTTCAAGCCCTGCTGTGTGTCCAGGCAATGCATTAGAGTCACAATGGGGGCATTTTTGAAAACTGGAGAAACAGGGTGATAGATTTTGGGGTGTGTTTCTTCATTCTTATGGTCGCTTTACACAGAAATCGGTCTTCAAAGTGATACTTTTAAGAAAAAAGTGATTTTTTATTTTTTTCACCTGCTATGCATTAAATTTAGCAAAAAACTGTGGGGTCAAAATACTCACTACACCCCTAGATAAATACCTTAAGGGGTCTAGTTTTCTAAATGGGGTCATTTATGGGGAGTTTCTATCGTTCTGGTAGTTCAAAACCTCTCCAAATATACAGTGGGGCCTAAAACATTTTCAAGCAAAATATGAGTCCTGAAAGCCTCCGGGTGCTCCCTTCCTTTCAAGCCCTGCTGTGTGTCCAGGCAATGAATTAGAGTCACAATGGGGGCATTTTTGAAAACAGGAGAAACAGGGTGATAGATTTTGGGGTGTGTTTCTTCATTCTTATGGTCGCTTTACACAGAAATCGGTCTTCAAATTGATACTTTTATGAAAAAAGTGAGATTATATTTTTTTATGCCTGCTTTGCATGAATTCTTACAAAAAAACTGTGGGGTCAAAATACTTACAACACCCCTTAATAAATACCTTAAGGGGTGTAGTTTGCAAAATGGGGTCACTTGTGGGGGTTTCCACCATTCTGACACCTATGAGCCTCTGAAAACCTGGCTTGGTGCAGGAAAACCAAATGTACTTCAAAATGTATAAAATTATTACTAAACTTCTAAATTGCTCAAAAAAAAAAAATTTTTTCCAAAAGTGCTACCAAAATAGAGTAAAGAGATGGAAATATATATTTAATTAAAAAAATTGTACTGTATGTATGTACATATGTGACATATTGCCGTTAAAAATAGGGAAAAATGATCATTTTTACAAAATGTCTTCATATTTTCTATTTTTTTATTAATTTCCGTAAATCGTATCAGTCTACTTTTACCACTAAAATAAAGTACAACATGTGACGAAAAAACAATGTCAGAATTACTTGGATATTCAAAACTTTCGCTGAGTTATTCTCTGATAAAGTCACACATACCAGATTTAACAAATCTGGCTTGGGCATTAAGGCCCAAACAGGCCCGGTCATTAAGGGGTTAAGAATTCTAGGGTGTAACCCATCTGGTCCCGGGGCCTTGTGCACATTTATTTTATTTTATTTAGCTTGGACCATATCTACATTCATCCAATTCAGTATATCAACTGATATAATAACATCAGCTGCTCTTTCTTCTGTTGTATATACAGAGCTAAAGAACCCATTTAGTAACTCTGCCTTCTCTTGATCCCCTGTGATCAACTCCCCATTACCACTATCTAGGGGTCCTACATGTTCAGACCTTGGCTTTTTAGCATTTATATACTTGAAGAATTTTTTGGGATTTGTTTTACTATCCTTGGCCACCCGCCTTTCATTTTGTATTTTTGCTAATTTTATTACATTTTTACAGATTTTATTAAGCTCTTTATATTTTACAAAGGCTACAGCTGTACCCTCAGATTTGTATTTTTTAAATGCCCTTTTTTTGTCGTGTATTGCCCCTTTCACAGAAGGTGTAAGCCATGTGGGGTTTACTTTGAGTCGTTTATACTTACCTATAGGAATACATTTTGCACTATAATAACTCAAAGTAGATTTGAAAATCTCCCATTTATCATTTGTTCCATTATTTGACATTAGTTCTTCCCAGTCCATATCCTGAATTGCAGCCCTCATCCTGGGGAAATTGGCTTTCTTAAAATTAAATATTTTTGCCCTCCCAGCCTGCGTTTGTTTTTTACAGTATAGGTAAAATGTAACTATATTATGATCACTGTTACCGAGGTTTTCACGAACATTGACATTCCCAACAAGATCTGCATTATTAGAAATTACCAGATCCAACAGAGCTTCACCTCTAGTCGGGTCTTGCACAAACTGGCCCATAAAATTTTCCTGCAACAGGTTGAGGAAATGTCTACCCTTTGCAGTTGAAGCTGAACCATGACACCAATTAATATCCCGGAAATTAAAATCAGTACAGTACCCGCCTGTGCAGCCCGCTCCATCTGTTTATATAGCTAAACTTCCATCTCCTCAGTTATATTGGGGGGTCTATAGATTACACCAAAAGTAATTTTTTCAGTGTTTACCTCCCTTTCTAGTTCCACCCACAAGGTTTCAACCTCCTCACAGTATTCACCCACTATTGTCTCTTTCAGACTCGCCTTCATATCATTTCTCACATACAGACATACACCACCACCTTTTCTATTTGTCCTGTCTTTCCGAAAAAGTGTAAAACCCTGTAGATTTACAGCCCAGTCATGTGAAGAGTCCAGCCATGTTTCAGCAACACCAACTATATCTATATTTTCTTCCAGTATCAAGGCCTCCAGCTCCCCCATTTTACTTGCTAGACGTCTGGCATTTGTGAACATACACTTTAACTTGCCTGTCAGTTTTTCACTTTTATTATCAGAAATGTGATTTGACATTAATTGGGCCTTTTTATTTACACTGATGTTTTGTAACGAAAGGATCTCCTTATCTTGTTGTCTAGTCCTCTCCCCACATTCTGTTTCTCCCCCCACCAATATAGTCTGACCCCTCTCTAACCTGGCTACCCCTTTTTTTTCTACATTGACCTCCCTCCTCAGCCCTAGTTTAAATACTCCACCACCCCAGCTAGAATTCTCTCCCCCAGCACAGCGGACCCCCTTCCATTTAGGTGCAAATCATCTGCAGAATACAGTTTGTACCCCAATGAAAAGTCAGCCCAGTGCTCTAGGAACCCAAATCCTTCTCCTCTACACCAAGACTTCAGCCATGCATTTAACTCCCTGAGCTCCCGCTGTCTTTCCTGTGATGCGCATGGCACAGGCAGTATTCCTGAGAATACTACTTTGGAGGTCCTTCCCTTCAGCTTGTAGCCTAGTTCTTTAAAATTATTCTTAAGGCTCCTCCACCTACCATTTATTCTGTCGTTGGTACCGACATGGACCACGACAGCTGGATCATCACCAGCCCCTCCCAGCAATTTGTCCACCCGTTCCACCACATGCCGAACCCTGGCACCAAGGAGACAGCAAACCATTCGGTTGAGGTGGTCTTGGCGACAAATTATTCTATCCGTCTTCCTGATTATAGAATCCCCTACGACTATCAATTGTCTTGGCTTACCTGCATTACCATCCCGCCGACTACTAGCTGGGCTGTTCTCCCAGCTGTTAGGGAGATCAGTATCCACTAGGGCTGCCATTTCTGAGACTGACACCCTCGCATCATCACCCAACTTGGCAATTTTGCCTGGAATGTCAGAAACCGGATCGGCCTTCCTTTTCTTTGACCCCTTTCTACTGCCCCTAACTACATTAACACAGCTACTTACCTGATCCTGCTCACCCATGTCTTCACCCTCCAGTTCTAACCCACTAACTGCATTCTCCGTGAGCAGCAAGCTCAGCTCAAGATTGTCTATTGCCCTCAGTGTTGCATTCTGCTCCTCCAGATCTCTAATATGAGCTTCCAGGTGACCAACATGCTCACATCTGCCACAGAGATATTCACCCTGTAACTCCGGCTCCAGTCGTGCATACATATGGCAAACTGTGCACTGAAGAAAACCTCCAATCTTGCTATCCATTATCCAAGTTACAAAAAAAAAAACAGCGAACAGTTGTTAATCAAAAAGATAAAGAAATAGAAGAGCACTTACTGGGGCTTTAACTCCTCTTTTCAACTCCGGTTTTTGGAACTCCACTTGATCTACAACCCACTTGTTTTTTCAAGCCACAGAGCAGGCTCTACGACGTACATTTATTTTATGGAGGCTTAAGGGGTTAATTTTATGGCTAAACGGTGTATAATCATCAAGGGCATTATAATAGGGGTTGCAGAGGTAAAAGCCTCACTGGTGCCATGCTACCTGAGGGGCCCCAAAAGAAGACACTTGAATTATAAATGGAGCACAGTCTAGAAAAATAGTTGCCTATTGGTCAGTGTCTGTAGTGTCCGGAATAAAAAGAATACGTTGTTTGAAGGTAAAGTTGTTATGATGAGACGACCCCTTTAAATACAGAAGTGACAGTTTTACACAATGATTCAATTTATATAAGTGACACTATTGATATATTTGTTCCACAATATGTCAGCTTCTATGTACAGATGTAGTGATCTTTAACTTGACTTTAACCCCTTAACCCCTTAAGGACGCAGCCTAGTTTGGGCCTTAAGGCTCAGAGCCCATTTTTGAAATCGGACATATTTCACTTTATGTGGCAATAACGTCGGAATTCTTAAACCTATCCAAGCGATTCTGAGATTGTTTTCTCGTGACACATTGTGCTTAATGTGCATGGTAAAATTTGGTTGATATATAGAGTGTTTATTGGTGAAAAATTGCAAAATTTAGAGAAAATTTTGAAAAAATAGCATGTTTCAGAATTTAAATGCATCTGTTTTTAAAACAGACAGTTATACCATCCAAAATAGTTACTAGTTCACATTTCCCATATGTCTACTTTAGATTTGCATCGTTTTTCGAACATTCTTTTATTTTTCTTGGACGTTACAAGGCTTAGAACATAAACAGCAATTTCTCATATTTTTAAGAAAACTTCAAAAGCCTTTTTTTAAAGGTACCTCTTCAGTTCTGAAGTGGCTTTGAGGGGCCTATGCATTAGAAACCCCCATAAAACACCCCATTTTAAAACCTAGACCCCTCAAAGTATTCAAAACAGCATTTAGAAAGTTTTTTAACCCTTCAGGCATTTCACAGGAATTAAAGCAAAGTGGAGGTGAAATTTGCAAATTTCATTTTTCTTGCTGAATTTCAATATTATTAAATTTTTTTCTGTAATACAGAAGGTTTTACCAGAGAAATACTACTAAATATGTATTTTCCAAATTCTGCCGTTTTTAGAAATGTCTCACTTGTGGCTCTAGTGTTCTCGTGGACTAAAACATAAGCCTCAGAAGCAAAGAAGCACCTTGTGCATTTTGAGGCCTCTTTTTTTATTAGAATATATTTTAGGCAGCATGCCAGGTTTGAAGAGGTGTTGAGGTGCCAAAACAGTAGGAATCCCCCAATAGTGACCCCATTTTGGAAACTACACCCCTCAAGGAATTCATTTATGGTTGTTGTTATCATTTTGACTGCACAGTTTTTTCACAGTACCTATTTGAATTGGGCTGTACAATTAAAAAAAATTAATTTTTTCCAATAAGGTATCATTTTTTATCTAAATTTCTTATTTTCCCAGGGAATAAAATACCCAATTTTGTTGCCCAATTTGTCCTTAGTGCGGCAATACCCCATTTGTGGTGATAAACTGCAGTTTGGGCCCATGGGAGGGCTCAGAAGGAAAGGAGCGTTATGTGTTTGTTGGTGTCCAGATTTTGCTGGATTGGTTTTCGGGTGCCATGTCGCATTTGCGGAGCCCCAGAGGTATCAAAGCAATGGAAACCCACCAGAAGTGACCCCATTTTGGAAACTACACCCCTCAAGGAATTAATTTATGGTTGTTGTTGTCATTTTGATCGCACAGTTTTTTCACAGTATCTATTTGAATTGGACTGTGAAATAAAAAAAAAATGTCATTTTTTCCAATAAGATGTCATTTTTGATCAAAATTTTTTATTTTCACAGGAAATAAAATACCCCATTTTGTTGCCCAATTTGTCCTTAGTGCGGCAATACCCCATTTGTGGTGATAAACTGCCATTTGGGCCCATGGCAGGGCTCAGAACGAAAGGACCACCATTTGGCCTACTGGAGCTTTTCTGGTGCTAAGTCATGTATGCAGAAGCCCCTGAGGTACCAGTACAGTTGAAACCCCTGAGAAGTGACCCCATTTTATGTGTGATATAGTGTGCCCAGCATGTGCCACCGGAGATATACACCCCATAAGGTGTAATGTGGGTTCTCCCGGGTACGGCAATACCCTACATTTGGCTGTTATCAGCTGCCTGGGCACACGGCAGGGCTCAGAAGGGAAAGATGAGGGGGAAAAACTGTGCGGAATGCATCAGGGTAAATAAAATATTAAGGGATGTATGATAAATTCGAAAACAATCTTTCATACAGAGCCCTGGTTTTTCGGGACACGTGTCGCATTGGTATGTTGTGTCTTTCCTTATCCCCCTCTTTGAGCAGACTCTGCACCTCTTTTGACTTTTTCCCTTCTTGCCAGTTTGGGGAACTTCTCCTGGAAAGTGTTGCCCTGGTACGATGCGTGTGGCCTCGCTTCTAGAAGTGCTGGGTGCCCCCCCCCCCCCCTCTAGGTCCTTGAAGATTAGATTCTTGATAACTACCTCTTGAAATTCCAGGAAAGTTCCCCTCTGGCTTGCACATCGACGTAGCACGTACGCATTGTGCAATGCCATCTGTATGATGTGCACGGCCAGCTTCTTATACTACACCCTCGTTTTCCATATGGCGCTGTAGGGTTTCAGGACTTGATCTGACAAGTCCACCCCTCCCATGTACCTATTGTAGTCCAGGATGCAGTCTGGTTTGGGGGTCTCTGTACTGGTACCTCGTACAGGTACATGGGTACCGGTGTGGCCATGTATTATTGTCAATACAAGGACATCTCTCTTGTCCTTGTACTTGACACACAATATGTTGCTGCTAGAATGTGCCCTGCTCTCACCCCTTCTGAGTGTTTGCCCAAGCAGAGTCTTAGGGAGGCCTCTCAGATTTTTTTCTAGCAGTGCCGCATGCCACAGTACTTATGGAAGCGAGGCATTTGAAGAGTGGGACGCTGGTATAAAAATTATCCAGGTAGAGGTGGTAACCCTGGTCCAGTAGTGGGTGCACCAAATCCCACACAATTTTTGCGTTTATTCCCAGTAAGGGGGGGCATTCTGGGGGCTGAATACTGCTGTCCTTCCCTTCATATATCCTAAATTTGTAGGTAAACCCTGATGCACTCTCGCACAGCTTATACATCTTCACGCCATACCTTGCCCTCTTACTGGGTAGGTACTGGCAGAATTGAAGCCTCCCTTTAAAATGTACCAGGGACTCATCAATAGAAATACACTTCTCTAGGGTGTATGCTTGGGCAAACCGGGCACTGAAATGGTCTAATAGGGGTCACAGTTTGTACAAACGGTCAAAACTGGGGTCATCTCGGGGTGGGCACTGCTCATTATCCGTTTTAATGTAAGAAGCGAAGTATTGCCTCATAACGCATCCTGGACATGGCCATACGGTACATCAGGGTGTGGTATAAGATGTCCGTGCTCCAGTAGGTCCTAATGGACGGCTTTTTCAGAAGCCCCATGTTCAAGTGAAGTCCCCAGAACTTACCCAACTCTGCTGCATCTACAGGGGTCCACCTGTGGGATTGGGCATAAAATTATGTGGGGTTCTTAGTAATATACTGTTGGGCATGTAAATTCGTCTGGGAGACCATAAGATCTATAACGTCATCAGTGAAGAAGAACTTGAAAAAGTCCATTTCACTGAGCCCTGCCGTATTCAATTTTATCCCTGAGCTGCCCATCTACACTGGGATTTGGGGCTCATAAATGTCTGGTGTGGGGTCCAAATGGGGTCACTTCGCTCGGGGGCTTGAACTACGGAGGGGTCATCTCACTCGGGGGCTTCAACTGTGGTGGTGGTCCTGGGGCGTCTCCTAGGGGGTTCCTCTTCTTCATCACTGAATGAGGAGGTGGATAAATAAAACAGAGTCTCACCATCCGACGACTCTTTGTCGGAGGCAAGAAATGAATATGCCTCTTCGGCATTAAATGTCCGTTGGGACATGTTTTATTACTTCCCTAACTAGGAACAATGGGCAAGGGCGTAGCTAGGGGGGGCAGGCGGGGCACGTGCCCCGGGCGCAGCTCAGAGGGGGACGCCAGTGCCCCCTCCTCCTGCACTATAATTGTACCTGTGTCGCAAGGACACATGTACAATTAGAAGCAATGAAAGACCGGGCACATTCCGTGCCCGGCCATTCAGCGCCACTCCGCGAATGAAGCGACTGGTACCTTTTGTACCAGTGACGCTTCTGTCGATGAAAGGCGCTGACTGACTGGCAGGGAAAGTTATCCTGCCCAGCCAATCAGCGCCTTTCATAGACGCTGTGTTCAACCCCCTGGAGACCTGCGCAGAAGAGAGCAGGTCTCCATGGCTGCCGGGCGGCGTGGGAGCGGGAATAAGGTGAGTTTGAATAGTTTTTAAAAAAAAAAATTGTAATAGAAGTGTGGCTGTATCTGCGGGGGAGGGGGAGGGGGGGGGGCTGTATCTGCGGGGGAATGGTATAGGGGGCTATATATACAGGGGTGGGCTATATACAGGGGTACTATATCTACAGGGGTGGACTATAAACAGGGGGACTATATCTACAGGGGGTGGGCTATATACAGGTGGACTATATCTACAGGGGGTGGGCTATATACAGGTGGACTATATCTACAGGGGGTGGGCTATATACAGGTGGACTATATCTACAGGGGGTGGGCTATATACAGGTAGACTATATCTACAGGGGGTGGGCTAATTACAGGGGGAATATATCTACAGGGGGTGGGCTATATACAGGGGGACTATATCTACAGGGGTGGGCTATATACAGGTGGACTATATCTACAGGGGGTGGGCTATATACAGGGGGACTATATCTACAGGGGTGGGCTATATACAGGTGGACTATAGCTACAGGGGGTGGGCTATATACAGGTAGACTATATCTAAAGGGGGTGGGCTATATACAGGGGGAATATATCTACAGGGGGTGGGCTATATACAGGGGGACTATATCTACAGGGGGTGGGCTATATACAGGTGGACTATATCTACAGGGGGTGGGCTATATACAGGGGGACTATATCTACAGGGGGTGGGCTATATACAGGGGGACTATATCTACAGGGGGTGGGCTATATACAGGGGGACTATATCTACAGGGGGTGGGCTATATACAGGTGGACTATATCTACAGGGGGTGGGCTGTATACAGGGGGACTATATCTACAGGGGGTGGGCTATATACAGGGGGAATATATCTGTAGGGTGTGGGCTTTTTACAGGTGGACTATATCTACAGGGGGTGGGCTATATACAGGGGGACTATATCTACAGGGGGTGGGCTATATACAGATGGACTATATCTACAGGGGGTGGGCTATATACAGGGGGACTATATCTACAGGGGGTGGGCTATTTACAGGTGGACTATATCTACAGGGGGTGGGCTATATACAGGGGGACTATATCTACAGGGGGTGGGCTATATACAGGTGGACTATATCTACAGGGGGTGGGCTATATACAGGGGGACTATATCTACAGGAGGCTATATACTGAGGTGGGCTATCTACAGGGGGACCATATCTACAGGGGTGGGCTATATACAGGTGGACTATATCTACAGGGGGTGGGCTATATACAGGTGGACTATATCTACAGGGGGTGGGCTATATACAGGTGGACTATATCTACAGGGGGTGGGCTATATACAGGTGGACTATATCTACAGGGGGTGGGCTATATACAGGGGGACTATATCTACAAGGGGTGGGCTATATACAGGGGGACTATATCTACAGGGGGTGGGCTATATACAGGTAGACTATATCTACAGGGGGTGGGCTATATAAAGGGGGACTATATCTACAGGGGGTGGGCTAAATACAGGGGGACTATATCTACAGGGGGTGGGCTATATACAGGGGGACTATATCTACAGGGGGTGGGCTATATACAGGTGGACTATATCTACAGGGGGTGGGCTATATACAGGGGGACTATATCTACAGGAAGTGGGCTATATACAGGGGGATTATATCTACAGGGGGTCGGCTATTTACAGGGGGACTATATCTACAGGGGGTGGGCTATATACAGGGGGACTATATCTACAGGGGGTGGGCTATATACAGGTGGACTATATCTACAGGGGGTGGGCTATATACAGGGGGACTATATATACAGGGGGGCTATATACTGGGGTGGGATATCTATGGAGCACCATATACAGGGGTGGGCTATAGCTACGGGGGGGGCTGTATATATATATATATATATATATATATATATATAGTATATAGCCCCCTGTAGATATAGCCCACCCCTGTAGATATGGTCCCCCTGTAGACATAGCCCACCCCTGTATATAGTCCCCCTGTAGATATAGCCAACCCCTGTATATAGTCCCCCTGTAGATATAGCCCACCCCTGTATATAGCCCACCCCCCCTGTATATCGCGCGCACAAGGAAACTCCCACGCGTGCGCAATCGCGAGCGTCCGCGAGCGCGCACCCACGAACGCCCGCACTCGTGAGTGCCCGCGCGCGCAGCCGGGAAGGCCCAGAAGCGCGCACCCGCGACAGCCCGGGCGCTCGCAGACGCACATGGACACAACTTACCTGGAGCCTGGCTGGAGGTGAAGGACTGGACGTCTGGACCGAAGACATCGCCTGGAAGTCATCGCCTGAAGAGGACTGGAGTGGGAGCAGCTCTTCTGACACAGTGAGAAAAGTGTCTGAAAGTGCTGATTATGTATGGCCCTGTTCACACAGAGTATTTTGCATGCAGAAAAAAATCTGCCTCAAAATTCCTTAAAGAATTTTGAGGCACATTTTGACCTGCCCACACTATCTTGCCGCGTTTTTTTGCCGCGTTTTTTGCCTGCGGCGTAATTTTCACGCACCCATTGACTTCAATGAGTGCGTGATGCGCAAACAATGCACAAATATCGGACATGTCGTGAGTTTTACGCAGCGGACACACGCTGCATGAAACTCACGGACAGTCTGCACGGCCCCATAGAGTAACATAGGTCCGTGCAAGGCGCGTGAAAATCACGCGCGTTGCACGGACGTATTACACATTCGTCTGAATAAGCCCTAACAATAAGGCCCAGTTCACAGAGTTTTTGGGCCTTGATATTGACTCGGACACTGCGTCAGAATCAGCACCAAACAACTTCCAAAACCGCCTCCCATTGATTTAATCTGAAATCAATGGGAGCCAGTCGCGGAAAAAAGAAAAAGCAGCACGTCCTTTCTTTCCGCTGTTCCGTCTCTGACCTCCCATCTAAATCAATTGGAGGCAGAAAATGCATTTTTCGCTGCATTTTTTGTCTGCTGTCCTCAATCGCTGCAGGCAAAAAACGCAGCAAAATAGTGTGGGCAGGTCAAAATCTGCCTCAAAATTTGGTGCGTGGTTCCAGTCGGTCGCCGGTGCGCGGGCGGGCTGTCGTGGGTGCGTGCGGTCGCGGGTGCGCGCTCGCGGACGCATGCACTGTCGGTCGCGGGTGCGTGCGTTCGCCGGTGCGCGCTCGCGGACGCTTGCGAGTGCGCACGTGCGTGAGTTTGCGAGTGCGCACGCATGGGAGTTTGTAGGTGCGCGCGATCGGTCGCGCGGGCGGTGTTTGACGGCCCCCATGACGAGAGTGGGGGCACCGCAGCTCACAACATTCTTTTGGTGACAAAAACGGGCCCCATTGCAGGGGCCTGTTTATTTTTCTACCAAAGGCAAGTCGCGGCATTTGCCGGGCCCCCCTTTCAATTAGGTTTGGCTGAACCCCTCACATCAGTACCCCTAATACCCCCCTAATGGCGGCCCTGGGTAGCATGACATAGTGCTGGACGGAGTACCATTAACAGGCGGTGCCACAAAGGGGGGCCCAGAAAATGTAGCTGTATGGGGCCCTGAAATTCCTGATGGCGGCCCTGTCCATACTTGTGCATACAGTAAGTCCCTTAGTTGGGAGGTGGATGCCGTACGGATTCATGATAATGGGCGTTTTGTGTTTGTGCATGCTTTCATAAATAATGTTTCCTATGTCCTCCTAGGGGTGTATATCCCTCCTCCGGCATCAGTGTCGGTACTACACCAAGCGGTTAACTTCCCAGCGGCGTATCCGGGTGCTAGACTGCTTTGCATGGGAGATTTTAACATTACCATGGATAATGCTATGGATAGGCTTAGGCATAACCAGCTGCTGGTGCCTCCACATGCTCCAGATACACATCTCCATCTACTGATGATGGAGGTGGGATGGACAGATATATATAGGTTTCTATTCCCTAGTACTAGAGTGTACTCATGTTCCTCATTAGGGCAAACTTCACTATCACGAATAGACTACATGTTCAGTAATGAGTTGTTAACCCCTTAAGGACGCAGCCTAGTTTGGGCCTTAAGGCTCAGAGCCCATTTTTCAAATCTGACATATTTCACTTTATGTGGTAATAACGTCGGAATGCTTAAACCTATCCAAGCGATTCTGAGATTGTTTTCTCGTGACACATTGGGCTTCATGTTCGTGGTAAAATTTGGTCGATATATTCAGTCTTTATTTGTGAAAAATTGCAAAATTTAGAGAACATTTAGAAAAAATAGCATTTTTCAGAATTTAAATGCATCTTCTTGAAAAACAAACGGTTATACCACCCAAAATAGTTACTAGTTCACATTTCCCATATGTCTACTTTAGATTGGCATCGTTTTTTGAACATTATTTTATTTTTCTTGGACGTTACAAGGCTTAGAACATAAACAGCAATTTCTCATATTTTTAAGAAAATTTCAAAAGCCTTTTTTTTAAGGTACCTCTTCAGTTCTGAAGTGGATTTGTGGGGCCTATGTATTAGAAACCCCCATAAAACACCCCATTTTAAAACCTAGACCCCTCATAGTATTCAAAACAGCATATAGAAAGTTTTTTAACCCTTCAGGCATTTCACAGGAATTAAAGCAAAGTGGAGGTGAAATTTGCAAATTTAATTTTTTCTGCTGAATTTCAATTTTATTAAATTTTTTTCTGTAACAGAGAAGGTTTTACCAGAGAAACACTACTAAATATGTATTGTCCAGATTCTGCAGTTTTTAGAAATGTCCCACATGTGTCTCTAGTGCGCTCGTGGACTAAAACACAAGCCCCAGAAGCAAAGAAGCACCTAGTGCATTTTGAGGCCTCTTTTTTGTTAGAATATATTTTAGGCAGCATGCCAGGTTTGAAGAGGTGTTGAGGTATCAAAGCAATAGAAACCCACCAGAAGTGACCCCATTTTGGAAACTACACCCCTCAAGGAATTCAATTATGGTTTTTGTTATCATTTTGACTGCACAGTTTTTTCACAGCATCTATTTGAATTGGGTTGTGAAATGAAAAAAATGATATTTTTTCCAATAAGATGTCATTTTTGATCACAATTTCTTATTTTCACAGGGAACAATATACCCCATTTGGTTGCCCAATTTGTCCTGAGTGCGGCAATACCCCATTTGTGGTGATAAACTGCTGTTTGGGCCCATGGGAGGGCTCAGAAGGAAAGGAGTGCTATGTGTTTGTTGGAGTCCAGATTTTGCTGGATTGGTTTTCGGTTACCATGTCGCATTTGCAGAGCCCCAGAGGTATCAAAGCAATGGAAACCCACCAGAAGTGACCCCATTTTGGAAACTACACCCCTCAAGGAATTCATTTATGGTTTTTGTTATCATTTTGACCGCACAGTTTTTTCACAGCATCTATTTGAATTGGGCTGTGAAATGAAAAAAATGATATTTTTTCCAATAAGATGTCATTTTTTATCACAATTTCTTATTTTCACAGGGAACAACATACCCCATTTGGTTGCCCAATTTGTCCTGAGTGCGGCAATACCCCATTTGTGGTGATAAACTGCTGTTTGGGCCCATGGGAGGGTTCAGAAGGAAAGGACCACCATTTGGCCTACTGGAGCTTTTCTGGTGCTAAGTCATGTATGCAGAAGCCCCTGAGGTACCAGTACAGTTAAAACCCCCGAGAAGTGACCCCATTTTAAAAACTACACCCCTTAGACATTCATCTAGAGGTGTAGTGAGCATTTTGACCCCACAGGTACTGTGTAAAAGATAATGCGCAGCAGATGGTGCAGAGTGAGATTTGCAATTTTATATATATATATGCCATTTCAGTGTCCAATATATTGTGCCCAGCATGCGCTACCGGAGATATACACCCCTTAAATTGTAATGTGGGTTCTCCTGGGTACGGCAATACCCTACATGTGGCTGTTATCAGCTGCCTGGGCACACGGCAGGGCTCAGAAGGGAAAGATGAGGGGGATAAGCTGTGCGGAGTGCATCAGGGTAATAAAACTGGTGTAAATTAAAAATCAAGGGATGTATGATAAATTCTAAAACAATCTTTCATACAGAGCCCTGGTTTTTCAGGACACGTGTCACATTGGTATGTTGTGTCCTTCCTTATCCCCCTCTTAGTGCAGACTCTGCACCTCTTTTGATTCTTTCCCTTCTTGGCAGTTTGGGGAACTTCTCCTGGAAAGTGTTGCCCTGGTACGATGCGTGTGGCCTCGCCTCCAGAAGTACTGGGTGCCCCCCCTTCCTGGTCCCTAAATATTAGGTTTTTGATAACCACCTCTTGAAATTCCAGGAAAGTTCCCCTCTGACCTGCACATCGATGTAGCACGTACGCATTGTACAATGCCATCTGTATGATGTGCACGGCCAGCTTCTTATACCACACCCTCGATTTCCGCATGGCGCTGTAGGGTTTCAGGACTTGATCTGCCAAGTCCACCCCTCCCATGTACCTATTGTAGTCCAGGATGCAGTCTGGTTTGAGGGTCTCTGTACTGGTACCTCGTACAGGTACATGGGTACTGGTGTGGCCATGTATTGTTGTCAATACAAGGACATCTCTCTTGTCCTTGTACTTGACACACAATATGTTGGTGCTAGAATGTGCCCTGCTCTCACCCCTTCTGAGTGTTTGCCCAAGCAGAGTCTTAGGGAGGCCTCTTATATTTCTTCTAGCAGTGCCGCATGCCGCAGTAATTCTGGAAGCAAGGCACTTGAAGAGTGGGACGCTAGTATAAAAATTATCCAGGTAGAGGTGGTAACCCTGGTCCAGCAGTGGGTGCACCAAATCCCACACAATTTTTGCATTAATTCCCAGTAAGGGGGGGGGGGCATTCTGGGGGCTGAATACTGCTGTCCTTCCCTTCATATATCCTAAACTTGTAGGTATACCCTGATGCACTCTCGCACAGCTTATAGATCTTCACGCCATACCTTGCCCTCTTACTTGGCAGGTACTGGCGGAATTGAAGCCTCCCTTTAAAATGTACCAAGAACTCATCAATGGAAATACACTTCTCGGGGGTGTATGCTTGGGCAAACCGGGCACTGAAATGGTCTAATAGGGGTCTCAGTTTATATAAACGGTCATAACTGGGGTCATCTCGGGGTGGGCACTGCTCATTATCAGCATAATGCAAGAAGCGAAGTATTGCCTCATAACGCATCCTGGACATGGCCATACGGTATATCGGGGTGTGGTACAAGATGTCCGTGCTCCAGTAGGTCCTAATGGACAGCTTTTTCAGAAGCCCCATGTTCAGGTGAAGTCCCCAGAACTTGCCCAACTCTGCTGCATCTACAGGGGTCCACCTGTTGGATTGGGCATAAAATGATGTGGGGTTCTTACTAATATATTGTTGGGCATATAAATTTGTCTGGGAGACCATTAGTTCCATAAATTCATCAGTGAAGAACTTCTTGAAAAAGTCCATCTCACTGAGCCCTGCCGTGTTAAATTTGATCCCCGGACTGCCCGTATACTCGGGGATTTGGGGCTGATAATTTTCTGGTGTGGGGGTCCATATGGGGTCACTTCGCTCTGGGGCTTCAACTGCAACGGGGTCACTTCTCTCGGGGGTTTCAAGTGTGGTGGATGTCCTGGGACGTCTCCTAGGTGGTCCCTCGTCTTCATCACTAGATGAGGAGGTTGACAAATAAAAAAGAGTCTCACCATCCGACGAGTCTGTGTCGGAGGCAAGGAATGCATAGGCCTCTTCAGCAGAAAATAACCTTTGGGACATCTTTTTTTATTATTTGTGCGACACGTGTAATTTGTGTGATGAGACACGTGTATTACGTATACAGGAAAAAAATAAATAAATCCCTAACTCAAAGCAATAAGATGCTACTTTTTTTTTTGTATTTTTTTTTTTTTTTTGAGAACAAGTGGCCTTCCCTAACACTAAAGCTAACTAGGGTGAGGGTTCTTAACACTAAAGCTAACTAGATTTTTTTTAACTTCCCTAACGCTAAACCTATCTACGGCGATGATTCCCTGACACTAAAGCTAACTAGATAATTCCGAAATTCCCTGACACTAAGCCTAACTACGGTGACGGGTTCCTGACACTAAACCTAAACTAGAGTATTCTGAGCTTCCCTGACACTAAAGCTAACTACAGTGATAGATCCCTAACGCTAAAACTAACTACGGTGACGGATTCCTGACGCTAAATTCCCTGACACTAAACCTCACTACGCTTTTTGACTGTTCCCTGACACTAACTAACCCTAATACTAAACTAGCTAGATGATAACTTTCTAAAAAAAAAAAAAAAATTTTAATACATTTTTATATTTTTTTTTTTGATTTTTGTATTTTATAAAGAAGAAAAAAAATAAAAATAATCCACAGGGACCAAAAAATGTGGCCCTGAAGACTAAGCAATGGTCAGTTATAGATCACTGACCAAAAAACGGGGGTGACAAGGGGAACACAAGGAGGAGGAGGAGGACAGGTGTGGGAAGTGGATGGAGCAAGTGGGAAGTACAAAAAAGTAAGTTTTTGAAACTTTTTTCGATATTTTTTTAGCACAATTCTCCTACACAACCGCTCTGAACAAATCTCCTACGCCAACAGAGAAGTTCAGGGCGGGTGTGGCAGGATGTGGAGTCTGGGGCAGGAAATGATGTATGCGATCGCCGCTATTGGTTAGTAGTCACTAACTAACCAATAGCAGCGATCGCCGGGGCGGGACCACTTCAATTGGTCCCGGAGTATTGAGCTGTGATAGCGTGCTGTCAGAAACAGCAGTTATCACAGCTCAAGCACGCGCCGGGATTAAATGGCGCCGTGTTTACTCAGGTCAGTAATAGTACTGACCTGAGCGCGAAAGTTCTACTTAGCAGGACGTACTATTACTGACCTGAGCGCGAAGGGGTTAATGGTAATTAATGGTCACCTCAAATTATGTACAAACCTAGAGGTGTGTCTGATCACTCCCCTGTCCTGGCTAGTTTTCAACTCCCGGATATTCCCAGGCCCAGGGGATGGAAGATTCATCCCTTCTGGCTGATGATCATAGGTACAAATGATAGGATACCTGATCAGCTGCAGGTATTTTTGCAGGCTCACTAGGATTTTGATAACGTGGGTATTCTGTGGGATACTTCTAAAGCATATCTAAGGGGATGCCTTAAATCATCTATATCATATTTAACCCCTTCTCGCAATTTCACGTATAGTTACGTGATGGGAGCTGCTGTATGTGAAAGAGATGGAGCTGGCTCAGAAGCTGAGCCCGCGACATCACCGCCGGGTGACAGCTGTATGTTACAGATGGCACCCTGAGGTATCGGCCAGGACCGGAGTTAGCCTCCGATCCGACCGATTAACCCCTCACATGCTGCGTTCAATAGAGATCGCAGCATGTGAGGAGTTTATAGCCACCGTCACCCCAGCAACGTGATCGCTGGGTTGCCGGTGGCTGCAAAGATGATTGGAGGCCTAATACTTACCTCCCGGTCTGCCAGTAACGGAATCCTCCTATGCCCCGTCGTCGGCGGGGCCCAAAAGGCTTCCGGTACCATCGGCAAGATGGCGTCGGCTCAGCTTCCAGCTCAGACGCTGAGCCTTCGTCATCAGCAGTCTGGTTGTGCGTTGCCGTTGTTTGACCTGCCCCGTTCCCACCCCCTATAGCGCACTGCGCATGTCCGGGATCCCTGTACGCGTCGGGGACCAGGATGTGCGCTATGGCGCTGGGGGCTGGAAGTGGGGCATGTCTCACTTCCGGTTTCGGCAATGGACATGCGCCAGAATCTCAGTGCACAGAGAAAACGAGCAAGTACACCTGGGTCTGATCCTAGTTAAAGCTTGACGGCATTTAGACACTATGCACCCCTTGAGGAAGCACACCGCGAAACGCGCGTTGGGGTCCTTTGCATGGTATCCTGACTTCCATGAGCACTAATATGGGTAAGGTTTTTTGAAGGGGAGGGGGGGAATACTATCCATCTGTGACCTACTTTCTCTTTCATATAAGTGTTTGAAATTTATTTGACTACTATGTCCATAACTAATTGATATTATATGATGATTCAGTGTTCACCGATTTTCCCACCACCCATCCTCCATACTCCTTTTTAGGATATATTACATATTCCCATAAATGATACAGGGAGTCCGCCTCCCATGTTTACTGGAACACTATAGAGTCTTCTTGTCCTTTTTGTACCTTTTTTAAACGGATTGTCCAAATTTATGTGATCAATAAAGATTATTTTTTTATACATATATGGCTTCTATGCTCCGTCCTGTCTCTTTTGTTTAAATGTTTTTTAATTCCCAGCCCAATTCAAATAAATTTTGTGAAAAAACTGTGGGGTCTAAATGGTCACAACACCCATAAAATAATTCCTTCAGGGGTTTAGTTTCCAAAATGGGATCACTTCTGGTGGGTTTCCATTGCTTTGAAACCTCTGGGGTTCTGCAAATGCGACATGGCACCCGAAAACCAATCCAGCAAAATCTGCACTCCAAAGAACACACAGCGCTCCTTTCCTTCTGAGCCCTCCCATGGGCACAAACAGCAGTTTATAGCCACCAATGTGGTATTGCACTCAGGAGAAATTGGGCAACAAAATTAAAACAGTATTTTGTTTCCTGTAAAAATAAGAAATTTTGATGAAAAATTAAATTTTATTGGAAAAAAGTCAAATACGTGCTGGGTAAAAACTGTGGGGTCAAAATGGTAACATTAACTATAAATTAATTCCTTGAGGGGTGTAATTTCCAAAATGGGGTCACTATTGGGGGATTCCTACTGTTTTGACACCTCAACACCTTTTCAAACCTGGCATGCTGCCTAAAAGATATTCTAATAAAAAAGAGGCCTCAAAATGCACTAGGTGCTTCTTTGCTTCTAGGGCTTGTGTTTTATTCCACGAGCGCAGTAGGGCCACATGTGGGACATTTCTAAAAACTGCAGAATCTGGACAAATACATATTTAGTAGTGTTTCTCTGGTAAAACCTTCTGTGTTACAAAAAAAAAATGGAACAAAATTGAAATTCAGCAAGAAAAATGAAATTTGCAAATTTCACCTCCACTTTGCTTTAATTCCTGTGAAACGCCTGAAGGGTTAAAAAAAACTTTCTAAATGCTGTTTTGAATACTTTGAGGGGTCTAGTTTTTTAAATGGGGTGTTTTGTAGGGGTTTCTGATACATAGGCCCCTCAAAGCCACTTCAGAACTGTACAGGAACCTTAAAAAAAAGGTTTTTGAAATTTTCTTAAAAATATGAGAAATTGCTGTTTATGTTCTAAGCCTTGTAACGTCCAAGAAAAAAAGGAAGAATGTTCAAAAAACGATGCCAATCTAAAGTAGACATATGGGAAATGTGAACTAGTAACTATTTTCTGTGGTATAACCATCTGTTTTACAAGCGGATGCATTTAAATTCCGAAAAATGAATTTTTTTTCTACATTTTCTCAAAATTTTGCAATTTTTCACCAATAAACACTGAATATATCGACCAAATTTTACCACTATCATAAAGAACAATGTCTCACGAGAAAACAGTCTCAGAATCGCTGGGATAGGTTTAAGCATTCCAAAGTTATTACCACATAAAGTGAATTATGTCAGATTTGAGAAATGGGCTCTGAGCCATAAGGCCCAAACTAGGCTGTGTCCTTAACCCCTTCCCGCAAAATCACGTACAGTTACGTCATGGGAGATGGACTGTTCCCGCATCTCGACGTAACTGTACGTCATGGAGATGAAGCTGGCTCAGGAGCTGAGCCAGCGACATCACCGCCGGGTGACAGCTGTATGTTACAGCTGGCACCATGAGGTATCGGCCAGGACCGGAGCTAGCCTCCGATCTGACCGATTAACCCCTCACATGCTGCGTTGAATAGCGATCGCAGCATGTGAGGAGTTTATAGCCACCGGCGCCCCAGCAACGTGATCGCTGGGTTGCCGGTGGCTGCAAAGGCGATCGGAGGGCTAATGCTTACCTCCCGGTCCGCCAGCAATGGAATCCTCCTATGCCCCGTCGTCGGCGGGGCCCAGGAGGCTTCCGGTACCATCGGCAAGATGGCGCCGGCTCAGCTTCCGGCTCAGAAGCTGAGCCGGCGTCATCAGCAGTGGGTGTCCGCTGTATGTTACAGCGGACACCCCGATCTATCGCCAGGAACCGGAGCTAGCTCCGATTCCTGGCATTAACCCCTTCGATGCAGCGATCCATTGTGATCGCTGCATCCTAGAGGTTTGTAGCAAATCGGCAGCCTTGCCACACGATGGCAAGGCTGGCGACTGCTACCATGGCAACAGGATGCCTAACAATGGACTCCTGTCTGCCATTACGTAAGCTGATTAGGCCCAGCCCAGAGACGGAGCCTGATCGGCTTGCTGTCAGTGAACAACTGACAGTTCTAATACATTGCGCTACATAGGTAGTGCAATGTATTAGAACATTAAACAAACAGTTGGACCTTCAAGTCCCCTAGTGGGACTAAAGAAAAGTGTCAAAAAAAGTGTCAAAAAAGTAAGAATAAAAGTTGTAAAAAATACAATAAAAGTTTCAAATAATAACACAAAACACAATCGCCCTTTTTCCCTTATCAAGTCATTTATTATTGAAAAAAATAATAAAGCCATACATATTTGGTATCGCTGCGACCGTAACGACCTGAACTCTAAAAATATTATGTTATTTATTCCGCACAGTGAACGCCGTAAAAAAAATAACTAAAAAATACTGACATAATTGCTATTTTTTGGTCACTTTGTCTTCCGAAAATTGAAATAAAAAGTGATCAAAAAGTAGCATGTACCTAAAAATGGTACCTATAAAAACTATAACTCGTCTCGCTAAAAACAAGCCCTCATACACCTCCGTCGACGAAAAATTTAAAACCGTTATGGCTCTCACAACTTGGCGACAGAAAAAATCCATTCTCTTTACAAAAGTTATTTTATTGTGCAAAAAGTTGTAAAACATAAAAAGTGCTATAAATTAGGTATCACCGGAATCGGACTGACCCGCAGAATAAAGGTAACATGTAATTTATAACACGTGGCGAACGCTGTATAAAAAGAACTAAAAAAATATGCCAGAATTGCTGTTTTTTGGTCACCTTGCCTCCCAAAAAAAAAGGATAACAAGTGATCAAAAAGTCGCGTGTACCCCAAAATGGTACCAATAAAAACTACAGCTCGTCACACAAAAAAAAACAGCCCTCATACCACTACGTCTATGAAAAAATAAAATTAGTCAAGGCACCAATAAGCCAGGAAATAAAAATATGCAGTTCTGCTGGCCCGAGGGGAACATTTCTTCTGTTTCAAGTGGCGAATTATCAAGGCCCCTAAAATTAGGGATCCAGGAAGGGGAGGGCCCAAACATATCTGCTGGAAGCGACGGTGCCCGTATTATACCAGGACAACACTTTCCCAGCAAAATTCCCCAAACTTCAAAGGTGCGGAGTGCGGACCAAAAGGGGGATAAGTAAAGACCATTTATTAGTGCGACACCGGCCTGTGCAGAAAGGATTGTGTCACAGCATAACACACATCTATGGATTATTTTATTGTTTTTGTTTACCCCACTATACCACCTGACTATGCCCCTTATATACTCCGCCCGGCTTACATGTACCCCCACATTATAAACGGAAACACCAGTAAGACTCCAAACAAAACTACTACAAGCAAAATCCACGCTCCAAAAGCCAAATGGCTCTACCTCCCTTCTGAACCCTACAGTGTGCCCAAACAGCAGTTTACTTCCACATATATGGCATCGCCATACCCGGGAGAACCCTTTTAACAATTTTTGGGGTGTGTGTCTCCAGTGGCACAAGCTGGGCGCCACATATTGGCATATCTATTGAAAAACCATTTTCACTCTGCAATATCACGTGCACACCAATTTCTGCCAATCACCTGTGGGGTTAATATGCTCACTACACCCCTAGGTGAATACCTTGAGGGGTGTAGTTTCCAAAATGGGGTCACTTCTGGGGGGGATCCACTGTTTTGGTCCCACAGGGACTTTGCAAATGCGACATAGCGCCCAGAAACCAATCCAGCAAAATCTGTACTCCAAAAGCCAAATGGCGCTCCTTCCCTTCTGTGCCCTACTCTGTGCCTAAACAGCAGTTTATGACCACATATGTGGTATTGTCATACACAGGAAAAGTTGCTTTACAAGTGTTGGGGTGCTCTTTTACATTTATTTGTTGAGAATATGAAACATTTTCAGCTAAAACTACGTCTTATTGAAGAAAAAGGATTTTTTTTATTTTCACTGCCCAATTCTAATAAAATCTATGAAACACCTGTGGGGTCAAAATGCTCACTACCCCCCTAGATGGATTCCTCAAGGGGTGTAGTTTCGTGAATCGAGTCACTTTTGGGGCGTACTGGTACCTTAGGAGCTTTGCAAAAGTGACATGGTGTCAAGAAACCAATCCAGCAAAATCTGTGCTCCAAAAGCCAAATGGCACTCCTTCTCTTCTGATCCTTGCCGTGTGCCCAAACAGCAGTTTATAACCACAAATGGGGTATTGCCGTACTCCAGAGAAGTTGCTTTACAAATGTTGGGGTTCTTTTATTCCTTTATTTGTTGAGAAAATGAAAAATGTTGAGCTAAAGCTACGTCTTATTGGAAAAAAAGGATTTTTTTTATCTTCACTGCCCAATTATAATAAAATCTATAAAACCCCTGTGGGTTCAAAATGCTCACTACACACCTAGATGGATTCTTCAAGGGGTGTAGTTTCCTAAATGGAGTCACTTTTTTGGTGTTTTCACTGTTTTGGTCCCTTAGGGGCTTTGCAAATGCGACGTGGTCTCCGCAAACCATTCCTGCTAAATTTGAGCTCCAAAAGCCAAATGGCGCTCTTTCCCTTCAAAGCTCCGGCGTGTGTCCAAAAAGCCGTTTATGACCACATGCGGGGTATTGTTTTTCTTGGGAGAAATTGCTTTACAAAAGTAATGGTGCATTTTCTCCTTTTAGTCCTTGTGGAAATTAGAAAAAATTAGCTAAACCTACATTTTCTTTGAAAGAATGTAGATTTTCATTTTCACGGCCTACTTCCAATAATTTCTGCAAAAAACCTGCGGGGTCAAAATGCTCACTATACCCCTAGATAATTTCCTCAAGGGGTATAGTTTCCAAAATGGTGTCACTTTTGGGGATTTCCACTGTTTTGGTGCCGCAAGAGCCTTTCAGACCTGACATGGAGCCTAAAATATTTTCTAATAAAAAGGAGGCCCCAAAATCCTCTAGGTGCTCCTTTGCTTCTGAGGCCGGTGCTTCAGTCCATTACCGCACTAGGGCCACATGTGGGGTATTTCTAAAAACTGCAGAATCTGGGCAATAGATATTGAGTTGTGTTTCTCTGGTAAAACTTTCTGTGTTACAAAAAAAATAGATGAAAAATGAATTTCTGCAAAAAAAAAAAGAAATTTGAACATTTCACATCTACTTTGCCTTAATTCCTGTGAAACATCTAAAGGGTTAAGAAACTTTCTAAATGCTGTTTTGAATACTTTGAGGGGTGAAGTTTTTAAAATGGGGTGACTTATCGAGGGTTTCTAATATATAAGGCCCTAAAATCCACTTCACATCTGAACTGGCCCCTGTAAAAATAGCCTTTTGAAATTTTCTTGAAAATGTGAGAAATTGCTGCTAAAGTTCTAAGCCTTGTGATGTCATAGAAAAATAAAAGGATGTTCAAAAAACGATGCCAATCTAAAGTAGACATATGGGTGATGTTAATTAGCAACAATTTTGTGTGGTATTACTATCTGTCTTACAAGCTGATACATATAAATTTAGAAAAATGCACATTTTTCGCTACATTTTGGTGTTTTTCACAATTAAATACTTAATGTATCGAGCAAATTTTGCCAGTAACATAAAGTCCAATGTGTCACGAGAAAACAATCTCAGAATCGCTTGGATAGGTAAAAGCATTCCGGAGTTATTACCACATAAAGTGAAACATGTCAGATTTGAAAAAATTGGCTGTGTCCTGAAGGCCAAAACAGGCTGTGTCTTGAAGGGGTTAAGGGGTTAAACGGTCATGAAAATGGTGAAGGATGTGTGCATGAGTCCTGAGGGTATGTTCACACGTAGAGTCAAAAACGTCTCACAATACGGAGCTGTTTTCAAGGGAAAATAGCCCCTGATTTACAGAAGTTTTTTGAGCAACTCGTGTTTTTTAGCGGTGTTTTCGCTGTGTTTTCGCAGCGTTTTCGCAGCGTTTTTTACGGCTGTTTTTGGAGCTGTTTTCATTGGAATCTATGAGAAAACGGCTCCAAAAACATCCCAAGATGTGTCCTGCCCTTCTTTTGACGAGGCTGTAATTTTACGAGCCGTCTTTTGACAGTGACGCGTAAAATGACAGGTCATCGGCACAGTACATCGTAAAGACCATTGAAAGTAATGGGCAGATGTTGGAGCCGTTTTTTCAGACGTAATTCGAGGCATAAAACGCCTCCATTACGTCTGAAAAAAGGGTCGTGTGAACCCAGCCTAACAATGTGGCTATCACTATACCTGGAGACACTGTAGCTGTCGCTGTATTTGTGGACGTTGTGGCTGTCGCTAATTTTTGCTTTTCTACCTGCCCCGAATTAAGGTTGTAGGCCAAAGCCAAATAACAAGGCGATTTTATAATTGTACAGGTATAATGTTTAGTGTAGGGACCCCCTGTATGAAGTCGCCTTGTAGTGGAAGTTGGGCTCAGGCAAGTGGATTATATTCAGCGCTACAAATCTCACAATTATAAGTATGGTAGATATAGCAGTAATGCAAATTAAATAAATCCATATACCATGTTTGCGTATATATTAGTCTCCGCATTATACTGCTGTAATTTTGTGTTTTTTTGCTATATTTGGGGACACTGCGGCTTTCACTGTATTTGGAAACACTAAAGTTGTGGCTAAATTTGGGGATATGGTGGCTATCACTGTATTCAAGGACGTCACACCTGCATTTGCAATTTAATTGTTCTGTCACAAGAGCTTCAGTCACCCCTAAAGCCCAGACCCAAACTCCAGTCACTTGCATAACTTAGACAAGAAGCCTCAATGACACATATCTGCCATCAACTACTTTATCCACTCATTATTTACTAGGGGTTTAACAAAAATATTGCATTAACCTCTTAATGACCAGCCTATTTTAGACCTTAATGACCAAGCCATTTTTTACTTTTTTTCCATCGTCAAATTGGAAGAGCTATGACTTTTTTATTTTTGCGTCGACATAGCTGTATAAGGTCTTGTTTTTTGCGGGACAAGTTGTATTTTTTAATAGCACCATTTTGGGGACATATTATTTATTGATTAACTTTTATTAACTTTTTTTTGGGGGGGAATAGGAAAAAAACATAAATTTCACCGCTCTTTTTTGCGTCCTAAATCTACGCCTTTTACCTGTGGTATAAATAACACAATAACTTTATTCAGCGGGTTGTTACGATTGCAAAGATTCCAAATATGTATAGATTTTGTATGTTTTAGTACTTTTACACAGTAAAAACGCCTTTTTAAAAAACAATATTTGCTTTTGTGTCTCCATATTTGAAGAGCCGTAACTTTTTTCTTTTTTCGCCCATGCAGTTGTATGAGGGCTTTTTTTTTGCGGGACGACTTGTAGTTTTTATCGGTACCATTTTGGAATAGGTGGGACTTTTTGATTAGTTTTTATCACATTCCCAAATTCCCAGAAAACAGGAATTTTTCCATTGTTTTTTATTTTATTTTTTGCGGCATTCACTGTGCAGCTAAAATAATGTAATAGCTTTATAGTCTGGGTCGTTACAGTCGCAGCAATACCAAATATGTGTAACTTTTTTGCTCAATTTAGTTTTTTTAATAGTAAAGCAGTTTGTAAGGGGAAAAAGTGGGTTTTTCAATTTTTATTTCACATTTTTTTTTATTAACTTTATTAACCCGTTAGTGACCGCCAATACGCCTTTTAACGGCGGCCACTAACGGGCTTTATTCTGATACATACGCCTTTTCACGGCACTGCATCAGAATAAAATTGCGGCGCCGTGAAAGGAGATAGCTCCCTGCTCTCAGCTACCGGAGGTAGCTGAGGGCTTGGAGCACACTCTGGGGACCGTTGTTTGCGGTCCCCAAAACGGCGATCGCCGGTATTCAACGAATACCAGCGACCACCATTACAATTAGTGCAGCGGTGGAAAATCGAAATTTTTATCTCCTCTCACCATGAATGTTTGGTGAGAGGAAATAAAAAACGAACCTGAAGGGCCTCCTATGCCCGCGATCGTGCCCCCCTTCTCTTCTCCTCCCGCAGCTGCCGGGAAGAGAAAAAAAATGGCGCCCGTGCATGCACACACAATCTAATTAAGATTGCGGCGCCGTGCAGACTGATAGCTCCCTGCCCTCAGCTACCAGAGGTAGCTGAGGGCTTGGAGCACAGTCTGGGGACCGTTGTTTGCGGTCCCCAAACCGGCGATTGCCGGTATTCAACGAATACCGGCGATCGCCGTTACAATTAATGCAGCATAATAAATCTAACTTTTTATCTCCTTTCACCATGAATGTTTGGTGAGAGGAGATAAAAAACTACTTGTTAGGCCTCCGATCGTGCCCCCCCCTCCCCCCAACCGTCGGGAAAAAAAAAAATGGCGCACGCATGCGCTGTGAGTTGAAAGGCAGCTATTCTGCCTGTAAATGGAAACTGATCAGGGACTGTTATAATTGGTCCCTGATCAGATGGTCACTGTGATATACCTATCACAGTGACCATAGTCCCATATTTTCAAAATACAGCACAAGATTTGTGCTCTTTCCCTCCCTCCTCTCACTGTAGTTGATCTGTGAGAGGAGAGAGAGAAATACTATACAAATCTTGTGCGGTATTATACTGTAAAATACACCACATACTTACTCGCCAGTGTTCCGATATTATCCGAATATTGTCCGTAATTTACCCCACATTACCCGTAATCACCCCAGATTACCGTAATCACCCCAGATTACCCGTAATTACCCCAGATTACCCGTAATTACCCCAGATTACCTGTAATTACCCCGTTATAATTGGTCCCTGATCAGATGGTCACTGTGATATACCTATCACAGTGACCATAGTCCCATATTTTCAAAATACAGCACAAGATTTGTGCTCTTTCCCTCCCTCCTCTTACTGTAGTTGATCTGTGAGAGGAGAGAGAGAAATACTATACAAATCTTGTGCGGTATTATACTGTAAAATACACCACATACTTACTCGCCAGTGTTCCGATATTATCCGAATATTGTCCGTAATTTACCCCACATTACCCGTAATCACCCCAGATTACCGTAATCACCCCAGATTACCCATAATTACCCGATTACCCGTAATTACCCCAGATTACCCGTAATTACCCCAGATTACCCGTAATTAACCCAGATTACCCGTAATTACCCCAGATTACCAGTAATCACCCCAGATTACACGTAATCACCCCCGTTTTTTTGTTTGTCTTCTGAAAAAAAAATAAAAAAAAATATTAGTGTGGTGAACATGAACCGCAGGAGCCGCAGAATGTTCTCTGCAGAGCAGGCATACGCCATGCTATGCTCTAGCGGTTCCGGCAGTGATACGGACACTGCGTCAGAAGCAGAACTTGGCTCAGAAAGCGACACAAGTTCTGCTTCTGCCACTGGACCCCCCAGCCCTATGGTGGTGGACGCAGCGGTCAGCGGTGAAGCGTCAAGAGACGGGCCTAGTACTGCAGTCCCTTCCGCAATTTGGGATCCTGCAATTGCTTTCTCCCCCCAAGTTTTGCCATTTACAGCGACTCCAGGCATCAACGCAGATGTCTCAAATTTTAGTCCCTATAATTTTTTTAATTTGTTTATAGGCGATCAGGTCCTGGAACTAATCGTCCAGCAGACGAATTTATACGCCAGGCAATTTGGCACCCAAAATCTCAGGTCTTGCTATGCCAGAGGATGGATCCCCACAACAGTTTCTGAAATAATTTTTTTTTGGGGAATTACCCTAAACATGGGGATAGTAAAAAAAACCTCTATCCGCTCCTATTGGGCTACCAGCGCTATCCATAGCACGCCTGTATTTGCAGCCGTTATGGCCCGAACGCGCTATGAGACTCTAATGCGTTTCATGCATTTTTCTGACAATACACAAATCCCCCCAAGAAGTGACCCAGCCTATGATCGCCTCAACAAACTGAGACCCCTAATCTCACTCCTAAGTGACTCATTTTTCAATTTATACACCCCAGGCCAAAAACTAGCGGTAGATGAGTCCCTTATGTCCTTCAAGGGCCGTCTATCGTTTCGACAATACATCCCCTCCAAAAGAGCCCGATACGGAGTGAAACTCTATAAGGTGTGCGAGAGCACAATGGGCTACACCTGTGGCTTTTTCATTTATGAGGGCAGGGACCACCACCTTAATCCCCCAGGTTGCCCAGAGGATATTGGCATTAGTGGGAAAATTGTCTGGGAACTCATGGTGCCATTCCTACAAAAAGGGTACCATGTGTACACCGACAATTACTACACCAGTGTCCCCCTGTATAAGTCCCTCCATGCTGCGATTACAGGGGCCTGTGGGACGGTACGAAAAAATAGAGTCTGCTTCCCTCAACGACTGGTGTCCAGGCGACTAGTAAGGGGTGCGTCACTCTCATTTGCAAGTGACCAGTTGCTCGCTGTCAAATGGAGTGACAAAAAGGACGTGTACATGCTCTCCACCGTGCACGAGGACACCACAGTGGCAGTAAGAGAGAGGGGCGCTACCTCTGATAAGAGGAAACCGGTTTGCGTGGTGGACTATAACAAGTTCATGGGGGGAGTTGATCTATCTGACCAGGTCCTACAACCGTACCTGGTCAAGCGCAAAACTAGGGCCTGGTATAAAAAGGTAGCGATCAACCTTATCCAGATGGCCACTTACAACAGCTATGTGCTGTACAAGACCCAGGGAACGCTCAGTTTCCTCCAGTATCAGGAGAAAATTATAGAGCACCTCCTGTTTGACTCCCCCGCACCTAGAGACTCCCTAGAGTCAGAGGATGTCAAAAGGCTCACTGAGTGCCACTTCCTTCACCCCGTCCCTGCCTCTGTGAACCAAAGATACCCCCAAAAGAGATGCCGGGTGTGCAGTAAACACGGAAGGAGGAGCGATTCCCGGTTTTACTGCCCCATGTGCCCTTCAAATCCAGGCCTGTGCAACTACCCCTGTTTTGAGACCTACCACACCGTTTCTAATTATTAATTTTATCTATAATTTAGGGAAAACCAAAAAGGGTGGGGTGGGGGGGGGGATTCTTTTTAGGGAGTCAATTTCATTTATGCATATTTTTTTGTTTAGTTTCTGGGCTTTCCAAGGGAGGGAGGGATTCTCATGGGGAGGTTTATTTATTTCAGACTGTAAAACTAAATTTCCCCTTTATGATTTTTTTTATACAATTCTTGGACAATTAAATCCAGGACTTGATCACTCACAAATGAATACAGTTTATTGTGCAGGAGCCCACATCTGTCTATTCAGAACAAGGACCCCACAAGTGTTCTTGAAATAAAAAATAAATGTGGGCATTGCATTTATTAGTAGATAAATCCAACACCTGCGGCCCGTGCCGCCCCTGAATTTGTGGAAGTCGTGCATTTTAGCAATGGTTACAAGAATAAATTGGGGATGTATTTCCTTTTTCTTATGACTATGTCCTGCCACATACAGCGGTTACATTCCTAATTCTGTACCGTGATACAGGCATGATATTTTTTTTTTGGAGGATCTCTAATAATTGAGGCCGCAAGTAGTGGACCGAACACAGTGCAGGGAGCCGGGCTCCTAGCATCATACTTATGTACGATGCTAGGAGTCCCTGCCTCTCCGTGGAACTACTGTCCCGTACTGTAATCATGTTTTCAGTACGAGACAGTTATCCTGCAGAGAGGCAGGGACTCCTAGCACCGTATATAACTATGATGCTAGGAGCCTGGCTCCCTGCACTGAGTTCGGTCCGGTACTTGCGGCCGAAATACTTCTGTCAATTACGGACGTAATTAGTGTGTGTGCACATACCCTTACTGTTCCTATAGATGGTTTTGGACACTGTCCCTTTATATATTCTGTAGGCGATTGGTTGTTTTGTGCACATAGCGGTTCCTACCTTGCCGGGCAGGGGCCTGTTATGGTGTACCGCGTCACTTGGCACATTCGTCCCTCATAAGGATTGATGGAGCTAAAGAGACGTTGTACAACCAGTCACTGAAAAAAAAATCCTTGTCATGACAGCCCTGCAGGTGTTCTTCTATCTAGTGAACAGACTCGAGTTTGCAACATAGTTGGATACATTTTCCTCCATTTGTTTGAAGATATTGCCCGTCACTCCAGTACAGTTTATTTTTTCCTCTCCGACTGATTTTATATTAGGACAGAATTCTGTCCACAATGACATCATAATGGCACCAACTGCTTCTTCAGCAAGACATAGTCATAAGTACAGGCAAATACGTCTATAGCGACATGTATCCGTTATGAATACACGGCTTCACTTCTATTCTGTGCCGCACAAATTTATTAATGTGGCGTATTTCTAACAAAATAACCTTCTACCACGTCTCCTCTATTTCATGTGGAAACGTAATAAAAGCTTGAAGAAAACATTATATACCCATAGTGTCTGAAATGATACCCATTATTTCCTCCTTTAAAAAATTTTTGGTCCGCATGCTCACTACACCACTAGATGAATACCTTTAGGGGTTTAGTTTTTAAAATGGGGTCATTTCTGCGTGTTTTTTTTTTTTGTTCAGGCAGCTCAATGCCTCTAAATGCATGATATGGGGCCGAGAATTTATTCAATTCTGCCCTGAAAGCCAAAGGGTGCTCCCTCTCTTTTTGGCCCAGCCACACGTCTAATAAGCAGATTGGGGCAACAATGAGAGTATTTTTGAAAACAGGAGAAACCGGGTGATAGATTTTGGGGTGTGTTTCTTCATTTTCATGTTCGCTTTACAAAGAAATCGGTCTTCAAAGTGATACTTTTATGAAAAAAGTGAAGTTTAATTTTTTTTCACCTGCTATGCATTAAATTTAGCAAAAAACTGTGGGGTCAAAATACTCACTACACCCCTAGATAAATACCTTAAGGGGTCTAGTTTTCTAAATGGGGTCGTTTATGGGGAGTTTCTATCGTTCTTGCAGCTCAAAACCTCTCCAAATGCACATTGGGGCCTAAAACATTTTCAAGCAAAATAGGAGTCCTGAAAGCCTCCGGGTGTTCCCTTCCTTTGGGGCCCTGCTGTGTGTCCAGGCAATGCATTAGGGTCACAATGGGGGCATTTTTGAAAACAGGAGAAACAGGGTGATAGATTTTGGGGTGTGTTTCTTCATTCTTATGGTCGCTTTACACAGAAATCGGTCTTCAAAGTGATATTTTTATGGAAAAAGTGATTTTTTATTTTTTTTCACCTGCTATGCATTAAATTTAGCAAAAAACTGTGGGGTCAAAATACTCACTACACCCCTAGATAAATACCTTAAGGGGTCTAGTTTTCTAAATGTGGTCGTTTATGGGGAGTTTCTATCGTTCTGGTAGTTCAAAACCTCTCCAAATATACAGTGGGGCCTAAAACATTTTCAAGCAAAATATGAGTCCTGAAAGTCTCCGGGTGTTCCCTTCCTTTCGGGCCCTGCCGTGTGTCCAGGCAATGCATTAGAGTCACAATGGGGGCATTTTTGAAAACAGGAGAAACAGGGTGATAGATTTTGGGGTGTGTTTCTTCATTCTCATGGTCGCTTTACAAAGAAATCGGTCTTCAAAGTTATACTTTTATGAAAAAAGTGAGATTATATTTTTTTACACTTGCTTTGCATGAATTCTTACAAAAAAACTGTGGGGTCAAAATACTTACAACACCCCTTAATAAATATCTTAAGGGGTGTAGTTTGCAAAATGGGGTCACTTGTGGGGGTTTCCACCATTCTGACACCTATGAGCCTCTGAAAACCTGGCTTGGTGCAGGAAAACCAAATGTACTTCAAAATGTATAAAATTATTACTAAACTTGCAAGTCTTCTAAATTGCTCCAAAAAAATATTTTTTTTTCAAAAGTGCTGCCAAAATAGAGTAAAGAGATGGAAATATATATTTAATAAAAAAAATTGTACTGTATGTATGTACATATTGCCGTTAAAAATAGGGAAAAATGATAATTTTTACAAAATTTCTTCATTTTTTCTATTTTTTTATTAATTTCCGTAAATCGTATCAGTCTACTTTTACCACTAAAATAAAGTACAACATGTGACGAAAAAACAATGTCAGAATTACTTGGATATTCAAAACTTTCGCTGAGTTATTCTCTGATAAAGTCACACATACCAGATTTAACAAATCTGGCTTGGTCATTAAGGCCCAAACAGGCCCGGTCATTAAGGGGTTAATCTTTCTTTTTTTATTTTTACTAGTCCCACTAGGGGACTTTAATATGATGTGATCCTGCGATCGCTTTTATATTACACTGCAATACTTTTGTATTGCAGTGTATTACTGCCTGTCTGTTTACTCCCTCCCTCTCTCCAAAACCGCTCTGATGCGGCGCCCGCTATTGAGCACCAAATCTGAAGGGTTAAACGGGTGAGATCGATACTAATATCGATCTCACCCGTTCGAGCCGGGATTCCTCCAGCCCTCAGCTACATCTGGTAGCGGAGAGCAGGGAGATTTAACGGCTCCCTGCTCTGTTTATTTATTCTGATGCAGTGCCGTGAAAAGGCGTATGCATCAGAATAAAGCCCATTCGTGGCCGCCCTGAAAAGGCGAATTGGCAGTCACTAATGGGTTAAGCTTTTAGGAAATACAGCCATTTATTTACATCATCCCTCCATTTTTACATTTAAAAAACAAATTGGATAAATTAACAAAAGTTTTTTAAAGCTCTTTTTATTGAAAATTCAGTAGACAATAAGAAAGATACATTACAGCAGAAATGTCACAACAGATTGTATGAATTGCTTACATTTTCTCTCCCTGTTTTTGGTACAGAAAAATGTTTCCTACAATAGTAAGACATCATGTGGGTCATAATAGCAATATACAGTATATGCACATGGTACAGATTAAGGAAAAAGAAACCAAGGGAATCCGATTTCCTCATCACATTTCAGAGTTACATCGGATGTGCAGACATTGAAGTCCTAAGTCAGTTCTCAGAGTAAAGTGTGAGTGTGAGTGTGGATGAAAAGCTTGTATCCCAAAGTATGGTAAATTTTTGGGGACACCACCTATTCTTGTATACCAAGCGCTCATATGGGATTATTGTATGAATCATATTTTGCCACTGCCTAACAGAGAGTGATCGCCTTGCCATCCACCACATAGCAATGGTTTTCCAGACCAAGAGGAGGGCCTCCTGTGAAAGTGATTATTTGTAGTAGGACCAGGCTTCAAGAAGACAAACATCTGGAGTCATAGGAACTGGCTTCTGGGAAATATCAGTCAGTAAGGATACAATTACCTGCCAAAAGTGTGAAATATTGGGGCGTTGCCATATAAGGTGCCAAAAGTCGGCGTTGACTGCCATACATCTATGACAATTGGTAGATGGACTACAACCCCTTCTAAGCAGTGGCATTGGTGTGAGATAGCAATAATTTCTTATTGTTAACAGCAGGAGATACTAGTAAGGGATACTCCAGTGCATCCAACCAATCCGCATCTTTTAAAGTGGTATTCTCATCTAATAAAAACTAGGTGAAAAGCTTTGATATTAACCTTAAAGAGGCTCTGTCACCAGTTTATAAGTGCCCTATCTCCCACCTAATCTGATAGTCGCTGAGATCCCGCTGTGCTGTCACTTACTCCCACATTAACTTTACCGGACCTACGGGACAATGACCAGACATCGCCTCCAGCCAGGAGAAGATGTCTTTTCATTCTCCCGACAATCCGGTAAAGTTAATGTGGGAGTGACAGCACTGCGTGATCTCGCGAGATCACGCTGTGCTGTGAGTACAACTGAACATGAATGAAGAGAAGTGTATGACTCTTTTAAAAACAAAAAAACAAAAACTGATGTTATCTACAATACAGCAACTATCAGATTAGGTAGGAGATAGGGCACATATAAACTGGTGACAGAGTCTCTTTAAGGTTAATATCAAAGCTTTTCACCTAATTTTTTTGGAAGTGTGACCTGGGATATTTTCTTGTCAATAAGATGAGTATTTGGTGTAAAAATAAAACCAGATGATCCCTGCATATAGAGTCAAACTACAATCACTATAGATATAAGGATTATTGTTAATACTTGGCTGTAAGTCACTGACTGTCAGAAGTCTAAGCACATGGACATCACTAAATGATGAGTTTCCTTCCTTGTGATGCTTTGCCGGGCCTTTACTTCAGCCGCCCTCAGTTCGGTTTTCAAAATTGGGACAATGTGTCTATCACTATATCGGGGGAAACTCTGCCTGTCAATATATTTGGGGGACACAGTGATTAACACAATATCTGGGGGCGCTTTGACTGTGAGTATATTTTGAACAATGTGGCTGTCACTATATCTGTGGACACTGTGGCTGTCATTGTATTTTAAGACACTGTGCCTGTCACTGCATTTGATGACACATTGGCTGTCATTAGATTTAGGCACACTGTGGCTGTCACTGTAATTGGGTATCTAATATAGTTTATAACCCCCGCCCCTCCCTGTTGGTATCTCTAACACTGAAAGAAAGCAGGGGAGAGCAGATAATGTCAGTCCCGAGCGAGCAGTGAGCTGTCAGATCTATGACAAAAGCAGCAGCACAGCCAGCTATGTATAGGAATTGCACAGACTCTAGAGCAAAAAAATGGTAGAACATTTTTAATAAAGACTATTTAGAAAGTTGTTTAATTTTACAATTTAACTAACGCCCACCCATGAACCTTACATCCAATAAATGCATTTCTTTATTGATTTGTAAATGTCTTCTTTCCTCTAGACTTCTGCTGATGCCTCTCCTGAATGTCGATGATGAGCGGACGTCCCTCACATAGTGTCAGTAAATTTCTCCAGTGCGATTAGAAGGGAGGACATTATCACAAACCCATCACACAGACCACCATATGTCACTTTCATACAAGAAATGACTCAGACAACGTAAGGAGTGTTAAACTATGTGAATTTTATTGTTGTGTGTATGTGTGTGTGTTGTGATTGTGTGTTACCTCCCATCACTCACAAAGAGCGTAGAGCGACACTCAGGACAGGCAAAACCCCCAGTGGAGGAAACCTGCAGGGAAACCATGGCCGCTGTACTGTCCTTCCTCTGGCATACTAAGAGAGGTTAACGCTATATAACGTATGTGCGCGTGTACAGTATACATGTGTATCTGTGGATTCCCCCATACAAGGAATAGAGCCAGAAAATCTAAAAAGTGACTGTGTTACTATATGCAGTGTGTCAGTGAGTATGATTGTGTATAGTTCTATATGTGTGTGTGTAAGTATTAGTGTGTATGTATTTATTATGTGTTTTTGTGTGCGTGCATGCATGTGTTATACGTTACCTGCTCCTCATGTTTGGTCATCCATCATGGTCTTCCTCTCTCTTGTGGATCAGGCAGCAGAACCTCCTGGGTGGGAATAGAGGTACAAGAGAAATTGTTCATCAACATGTGGATTAGAAGATCCATTACTGAATTTTACTTCGCACTTTTGTGATCATTTTTTCTTACCTACTTCTTTATAATACCAACATTTTACTTACCAGCGTTATTATTAGTCAGGGACCTCAATCGGTGTCTCCGGGTCCACTGCTGTGTCTATCCGGCTAATGATGTTTCCTTCCACTTTCCACATGCACGGATACAAAATGATGTTTCTACAACGGGCACAGGACAGCGCGCTCTTCCATGGGCCTCGGGTGTAAAACTCCTCTTTATTTCTCCTTGACGCACGTATGGCCCAGCTGTGATGGATTTGCCTGTTTCTCATCCATGCCCAGTGGAAAGGGTCTTGTGCCATGATCTAAAATGGAATAGTAAATGAGGTAAAATTGGCTTCTCATCACAGACTCTTAATGAAAGACGGCACTGTTTTCTATTACTGACCAGATCACATGTGGTCCGGGCCACCCACGCTCTAAAGTCCATCCGGCGGAGCAACTGGTCGCGTTGGTGATGCAGCTCTTCTGTCTTCACTTCCCAGTCACTTCCTAAGTTCCACGCGTAGATCTCGTCTCTGAAGTCCTCGTCCTCCTCAAACTGGTTCGCTAGAAATCTTTAAAAAAGTAATAATTTATTAATGACACATGGAAGAGCAGTGCACTGTATACGTCTATATCTCAATGTAAAGGAAACTTGTGTTACTATAAATGATAGCGATGGTGTCCAAGGATGTTAGAATGACCCCTCCCCCCAAAGTCAGAAGGCTACATAGTGTAATCTATAGGTTTAATATTTTGTCTTTTGGATATTAAAATGTTAAAATATTTTTATTTTACTGCTAAAACATGACCATAATTGTTTTGTAACCTATAAGGGATAAAGCTAATGTAAAGCAAACAGGGCCGCAATCAGGAATTTCTGGGCCCCATACAGCCAAAGATATTGGGTCCCCCCTTCATTACCGTGGGTGGGCAACGGAAAGTGGGGCGCTCACGTTTGTACGTTATATGCAGTAACTGATTTTGTTCAAGTTATAGAGAACGAAACCATGAAGCAGTCAGTGACCAGTTGATACCCTGGATTTTATTGAATTCAGCCAAAACATGTGGCACACAATGGGATATGTCGCCTGGGGAACGGCCCTGGGGAAACTCCTGAAGTCACTGCCCATAAATGAACAGAGACGTCAGGGGCTTTATCTGGGCCAATTCCACGGGCAGACTGCTTGTGATGCTCTGCCTGGGGACTCCGGCATTGGGAAGCCCCTGACATTGCAGCTTTTTCACCACAAAAATTGCAACATCTGCTATTTGTTGCGGGTTTTACCTCCCCATTAAATCCAATTGGGAAAACTCGCAACAGAAAAGCAGCGATTCCAAAGCATAAATTGACATGCTGCGGATTAAAAAAACGCACCGCAGGTCAATTTATGAACTGTTTTTCTGTATATTTTTAGTCAGCGTGTGGATGAGATTTGTTCACTTCTGATCTACTCTGCTGCTACTGTATTACGCTACAGATTTTCCAAAATGAAATCCATTGTGGAAAATCCGTAGTGTTTATGCTACGTGTGAATTTACCTTTAAAGATTTTGCTAAGCATTCGCAGCAAATTAACCCTTTGCATTGTAAAGAGTGAAGTGCGTGCCAATTTTGCAACATAATAGGCATGCTGCTGATTTAACAATCAGCAGAATGCCCTAAAGCCCATGCAGATTTTTTTCTGCTGCATGTGAATGCGGATTTGAAAACCCCATTCACATAAATTGTATTGTATTGTATTGTAAATAGGCATTCATATAACGCTCGTTGCCGATAATTGCCCCGTGTAAAGAGGGCAGCGAACACAAGATGAACGATCATCTGCTGGTCGTATCGTTTTAAAAAAGTGAAATATTATCGTTGTCAGCAGCACATCTCCCTGTGTAAATGATAATAACGTATGGGGACGAGGGATCCGAGTAACGACCACTCGTCTCCATCCATAGCTCCGTGTGACAGGAGCAAACGGGCCTTAATTAACGATGTCTCGTTGAAAAGCGCTGGCTGCACCTTCCGATTATCTGCCGGTAAAACGGCCTTTAGGGTCTATTCACACAGTGCACTCAAATTCAATTTTTTGCAAAATCTCTTACTTGATTTAATTGTACTGTGAAAATATAGCCTAAAAGCACAGTTTTTTTCATGCTTTGTTCCATTATTTTTTTAATGTAATTTTTGTAATTGCGGCACAAATAAGACAATTTTTAAATGTCTGGTGGGCGGCTCTCTCCACACGGAGCTGCTTTCATGCTTCTCATGCAGCAGCTTCCCCTACTGTCCTCTCGGGGTCCCAGTGTTACAGTTACTTCCAAGGAAGGAACGGAAGGGTCCGTTCCTTTCTCCAAGTAACTAACGCTGGGGCCCTGATGGAAATGTTTACAGTTACTAAGAAGCGGCAGACCCCTTTTTTTCAGCATTGTGGCCGGGCCCCTGACTGCCGTACCAGCTGTACTGCCCTGATGGTGACCCTGAAAGCACATGATCCACAACTACTTGAGAGTATTCCTTCAAACATGTGATACGTGAATATACTCACAGAGATGCAAAGAAATTCTCTCTGTATTCCTCGGTACGCAGTCCGGCTCTCTTAAAATACACGAGGACCATGGCCAGCAGATACTAGTGGAAGAAGACAAGAAGTTAGAATTTGGAGATAGAGAAATGGTCTCTTCTTATGTCTTATCTTTATGTGGTGATTCTATTTATATGTTTATTAATATCGGTCCATAATCCTAACACATAAATCACAGGATTATCCTCATTGTTCTGAATCTAATATTATTATCTTACCAAGGACGTAGATGTAAAGTAGAATATCTCTTAATGCCACATAAACCCTTTTATTCAAATCTGATCTTTCTTGTCAGTCATGTCTATATCTGGCTGATTGTCTATTTGTTTTGTCATTATAAAATTACCTTGTCCGAAATCCTCAAACAGATGTCCTTGGCCAAAAACAGCTGGATGTGCTCATCATCTACGAAAAAAGTTCATTTCAAATTCTTTAAATCCAAAATAGTTTATATACAAAGAATTAAAGGTTAAGTAAATGCTTAACCCCTTAATGACCACCGATTAGCCTTTTCACGGCGGTCATTAGTGGGCTTTATTCTGATGCATACGCCTTTTCACGGCGCTGCATCAGGATAAATAAACAGAGCAGGGAGCCGTTAAATCTCCCTGCTCTCAGCTGCCAGATGTAGCTGAGAGCTGGGGCAACCCTGCTCGAATGTGTGAGATCGATATTAGTATCGATCTCACCCGTTTAACCCCTCAGATGTGGCGCTAAATAGCGTGCGCCGCATCCGAGTGGTTTTGGTCTGAGTGGTTTTGGAGAGAGGGAGCTCCCTCTCATCTCACCGGCACCCGGCGATAAGATCGCCGAGTGTCTGTGTCTCCAATGGCAGCCGGGGGCCTAATAAAGGCCCCCAGGTCTGCCTGTAGTGAATACCTGCTAGGTAATGCCAGAGGCATGTCCTAGCAGATGCCTGTCCGTTTTAAACAGACAGGCAGTAATACACTGCAATACAAAAGTAGTTGTCCCCTAGTGGGACAAGTAAAAAACAAAAGTTGAATAAAGTTAATTAAAAAAAAAATTGATTTTTTTTTAATTAAAAACACACTTTTTCCCCTTACAAAATGCTTTACTATTAAAAAAAACAAAATGAATCAAAAAAGTTACACATATTTAGTATCGCCGCGTCCGTAACGACCCCGACTATAAAGCTATTACGTTGTTTAACTCGCACAGTGAACGTCGTAAAAAATTAAATTAAAAACAATGGACAAATTGCTGTTTTCTGTGAATCCTGACTTAAAAACATGATAAAAAGTGATCAAAAAGTCACATCTACTCCAAAATGGTACCAATAAAAACTACAAGTTGTCCCGCAAAAAACAAGCCCTCATACAACTGCATCGGCGGAACAATAAAAAAAGTTATGGCTCTTCAAATATGGAGACACAAAAACAAATAATTTAAAAAAGAAAGTGTTTTTACTGTGTAAGTAGTAAAACATACAAAATCTATACAAATTTGGTATCGTTGCAATCGTAACAACCCGCTGAATAAAGTTATTTGTAATTTATACCACACGGTAAACGGCGTAGATTTAGGACGCAAAAAAGATGGGCAAAATTTTAGGTTTTCTTCTACCACCCCCCCAAAAAAAAGTTAATAAAAGTTAATCAATAAATTATATGTACCCCAAATGGTGCTATTAAAAAATACAACTTGTCCCGTAAAAAAAACAAGACCTTATACAGCTATGTCGACGCAAAAATAAAAAAGTTATAGTTCTTCGAATGTGACGACGGAAAATGTAAAATATTCCTTGGTCATTAGGGCCCAGAATGCAAGCAGGGAGAAGAGATAAACAACGGCCCCTTTGTTGTTTACCCACGCATAGCACCATATATATGGTTGTGGCTATATCTGGTACTGCAGATCAGTCCCATTCACTTTATTGGGACTGAGCAGCAGTGAAATGCAGTACCAGGCACAGCCACAACTTTATGTATGGCGCTGTTCTTGATTAAACAGTAAAGGATTCATTATGGTATGTTCACACGCTTAACAAAAAACGTATCAGCCCCTGATTTTCAGATGTTTTTTGAGCAACTCACGTTTTTAGCAGCGTTTTCGCAGCATTTTTTACGGCCGTTTTTGGAGCTATTTTCATTGGAGTCTATGAGAAAACGGCTCCAATAACGTCCCAAGAAGTGTCCTGCACTTCCTTTGACGAGGCTGTAATTTTAAGAGCCGTCTTTTGACAGTGACGCGTAAAATGACAGGTCGTCGGCACAGTACATCGTAAAGCCCATTGAAAGTAATGGGCAGATGTTTGCCGACGTATTGGAGGCTTTTTTTCAGACATAATTCGAGGCGTAAAACGCCTCCATTACGTCTGAAAATAGGTCGTGTGAACCCAGCCTAACACTCGCTGGAACACTGCAGCTCCTTTACTTTGCTTACTATAGGGGTGCCAGGAGCCAGACCCCCACTGATAAAATATTGATGGCTTATGTTTAGAATAAGTTGTCATATGTTTGTACATGAGAATAAATGTAAATCACACTTTGTGTGATCAAATTCCCCCTCCCCTCCTATCGGACAATTCATCAAAATAATAAAATAAAAATGTACTCACCTCAACGCTCCACGTCGCTTCTCCCCACTGGCTCATCTTAGGCTCTCCCTGCAGGCCACAGCTCATACAAGGCACTGGCGCAGAGCGTTGTATGTGACGCAGCACTGAGGTAGTTGAGTGCTGCATCACATATATGGCCCTGTATGTTGTATGAGCCGTAGCATGCTGAGAGGGCATAGGGAGAAGAGGAACGGTGAGCATATATAGATTTGTTATCTTATGTCCGATCCCGGGAGAAAAGGGATAGGGCTGCGGTCACGTTCGCACACCCTGTGAGTGCAATTGTTACGCCACGATTGTTGTGAATGGCCAGCTGAAAGATGCGGCAAAATTATTATGAGAAATTAGCTTCTTATTAAATGTGTCGCATCCTAATCCAGCGAACTGTTTATTAAGACCGGGGTATGAAACGTCAGTCCTAATAAATCCCCCTCGTTGTGTCTGGTCAGAATCATTGGAAGGTGCAGTGAATCTTACCGAGGAGATTGTAGAAAGCAGTCCGTTCTTCTGGCTGCAGGGTATGCTCCTTCCTCCTCTTCCGGCACTCGTCTATCATGTAGGTCAGCGATCTGTGATAGAAGAAATAGTTATTACAGTCAGCAGTCCAATGTAAAAATATAAAATCTTTATTTTCATGATCGAAAAGGTCCATTTTGTAAAACATTTGGGGTACAGAATTACATAAGAGTACAGAAAGTATAAATGCAGCGTACATATAAAGAACTAAGGTGAAAGCCAATATTCCCACGCAGGAGAGTAGTCTACATGACTCCAGGCCCCCTACGAAGAGGACGGATTCAACAGCCGCATAAGAGTACAGAGAACGAAGAGAAAGTTACAAAAAAAAAAAAAATAGAGGAGGGTGAGGAGCAGATTAAAGGGAGTGGGGTGTCCCACCATGACATCCCTCAAAGTAAAGAGCGCTACTCAGGCTGCCACGCAGTACTCCGCTCTCGTATAATGTCTTTATAGGAGTCAGAACCCTGAAAAGCAATCCAAGGAGTCCATGTTTGGCGAAGAAATAGATATTACAGTCAGCAGTCCAATGTAAAAATATAAAATACAGACAATTATGTGTTAATAAGTTTACAATGAATTAAAAATGAAATAAATAAATGACAGGGAAATCTTAGTAAAATCCATGTTTAAGAACATTTCCTCGTGGTATGTCTCTGGGGTTAGTGCTGTCACCTCTCAGAGCATTAGTTAAAGGGAAGGTGTCACAAAATTTTTTTTTTTATATGTTATTGCTTTTAGTATGTCATTAAAATACATTTTATTTATTTGTGTGTTTGTGTTTCTTTTTTCTTTCTTTTACTTCTCTATGGGGGCTGCCATTTTTTTTCCATCTCTGTATGTGTCGATTAACGACACATACAGAGATGGAATACGGCACATACATCCACATAGAGAATGCGAACGGGAGCCGTTCCATTCACTATAGTGTACGCCGTCTGTGTGGAAACGGCGGAAGCGCCGCTCCCACACAGACCAAAAGGTAGGTCTTCGGCAGAGCGACATCCGGCGCCATTTTCATGTGGACCGGAAGCCGCGGCCGGACAGTAAGACGACTACTTATGGTCGCGGCTTCAGTCCATATGTTCAGAAGCAAGGACTAGGAGCGGAGGCAGTGGCGGCGACAGCAACGGCGGCGGCAGGAGCAGGTAAGTTATGTTTGTGTATGTTCGTTTTATATTCTGTGATTACCACTGTATCTAATCCTCCTACATTGTGCAATCGCTCAAAAAATGGCGGCGATTTGAACATTCAACCCCCTCCTTTCTCCTTGTTTGAGGACACTGGAAAGAGTGTGATTTCTCCAATTTTGCAGCATAAGGCAATGAGGTTGCTTTACCACATGCCAATGCTGCAATTTTGGGAATTGCTCCCTCTAGTTACCAGCACATGGAAATGCTATAAATTAGAATCTAATTTATAATATTTCCAGACTTGTGAAAAAATGAAAAAAATTAGAACAATGTGTAATCATTTATATACTAACTGTTTAATTTAAAAATAATAAAAAAAATTCTAGCGACACATTCCCTTTAAGCTTTGTATAACCTTGGTAGAAGCACGCGTCACCCTTATAGGGCGTTTATTCTCATGGGTGAAGAGGTTAATAAGAAGCTGATGGATTAGATTTGTAATGGTTTGTAACACTAAGTATGGATTTGGTATGTAGTGACTGCAGTGATATAAAATCTTGTACTGACGTCTCCTCCACATGAAGAGTGAACATTTCTCTCTTCCTCTTCCTCGCCATCTCTTCTCCTCTTCCTGGGAAACTTAAATAGAAGAGAATATTACCATGAATATTTGGGAATGTGACTGACTGTGCGCATACCTGTACCATGTACAGGCTAGGGTGGATTATACATAAACCATACAAGTAATTTGAACGACACACAACTAAACTTTTAAACGTGGGTTGACACGAGGGTCGGCCACAGCTTTATTTATTATTTAAGTATTTTCAAAATAAAGTTTTCTTATTATACCCGTATGCCAGCCCGCCTAAGGAAGGGCATGTAGGTCAATTCTTTTAATAACAAATTACCGCCTGCTGTGACATGAGTTTCCAAACGAATCCAATGCCTCATGACCAGAAAAACGACAATTCCTTTTACAAACTTGGAGTTGCTAAACAACATGACAATTGTACGATGTATAATTCCGTATAAAATACACATAGTGCTTCAGAGACAAATATATATATATATATATATATATATATATATATATATATATAATTTATTTTTATATTTTTGTTTGTCTCTTATTTAAAACATTTTGTATAATTAATTATTTTTATATATATATTTCTCTTTTCTTTTCTGGTTTTTTTTTTAAAGAAAAATTAGGTTCAACACAAAACAAATAGGGAGGGAGGGTGGGACAAGTAATGGCCAAAAGAGGAAGATGACTGCCCGCCCTCGCCTTATAAACCCAGAAGGGGAGGATGTGCAAGACCGCCCCAAAAACTACCCAAAAAACGTTTAGTGGGGTGGGTGCCCTCTATGCCTATAGGACCCATGGCCCACCTAAATTTATCTTGGACAGACCCACCCCTAGCAGGATATATCCCTCCTTTAACCCCTTCCGTGCCACACAGTCACAGTACAAAAACTTATATTTATTTTACTTTTGTCTCTTATTTAAAACATATTGTATAATTAATTATTTTTATATTTTTTTAAATTTATTTTTTATGACTTTTTGTCAATATATACTTCTCTTTTCTTTTCTGTTTCTATCCAAAAAACGTTCAGTGGGGCGGGTGCAGTGGCGTAACTACCGCCGTAGCAGCCGTGGCGGCTGCCACGGGCCCCCACCATGGCCGGAGGCTCCGCTAGCAGCCGCTATGGCTGCTACAGCGGGACGCCACTGAACACGACTACGGCAGAGCAGGGAGGTATCTCCCCGCTCTGCCATTAAGCAAAAGACATGTATCCCCTATCCACAGGATAGGGGATACGTGTGTGATTGCTGGCATTGATAGGGAGAACGGGGGACGGAAAGTCCCCTGAAGTTCTCCATCACAAACCTTGGACTTCCGGGGTCTGTGTCGGCAGCTCCGTAGAAATGAATGGAGCGCCGGTCGCGCTTGTGCGCATGCGTGACCAGCGCTCCTTTCATTTTAATTGAGCTGCGCAGAAGCCGGAAGTCAGAGGTTAGTCATGGAGAACTTCAGGGGACTTTCAGTCCCCCGTTCTCCTTATCAGTGCCATCGATCCCACATGTATCCCCTATCCTGTGGATAGGGGATACATGTATTTTGTAGGACACACTGTAGGTCGCATTTTTTTGGGAGGGGGGACGCTGTATGGCGTTCCCGACAGGGGGGGGGCTGTATGGTATTCCCTATAGGGGGGCTGTATGGCGTTCACCTAAGAGGGTGCTGTATGTCGTTCTCTACAGTGGGGGCTGTATGGCGTTCTCTACAGTGGGGGCTGTATGGCGTTCCCTACAAGGGGGGCCGTATGGCGTTCCCTACAGGGGGCTGTATGGCGTTCCCTACAGGTGGGGGCTGTATGGCGTTCTCTACAGGGAGGACTGTATGACGTTAGCACCATACAGCCCCCTCTGTAGATAACGCTATACAGCCCCCTCTGTAGAGAGCGCCATACACCCCCCCCTGTAGAGAACGCCATACAGCCCACCCTGTAGAGAACGCCATACAGCCCTCCCTGTAGAGAACGCCATACAGCCCCCACTGTAGAGAACGCCATACAGCCCCCCTGTAGATAACGCCATACAGCCCCCTCTGTAGATAACTCCATACAGCCCCCTCTGTAGATAACGCCATACAGCCCCCACTGTAGGTAACGCCATACACCCTCTCTGTAGATAACGCCATATAGCCCCGCTGTAGGTAGTGCCATACACCCACTCTGTAGATAACGCCATACAGTCCCCCCTGTAGGTAACGCCATACACCCCTACTGTAGATAACGCCATAGAGCCTCCCCTGTAGATAACGGCATAGAGCCCCCTGTAGAGAACGCCATACAGCCCCCCCTGTAGGTAACGCCATACAGCCCCCTCTGTAGATAACTCCATACAGAGTCCCCCTTGTAGATAACGCCATACAGTCCCCCTGTAGGTATCACCATACAGCCTCCTCTGTAGATAACGCCATACAGAGTCCCCCCCTGTAGATAACGCCATACAGCCCCCTCTGTAGATAACGCCATACAGCCCCTTCAGTAGATAACGCCATACAGAGTCCCCCCTGTAGATAACGCCATACAGCCCCCTCTGTAGATATCTACAAAGGGGGCTGTATGGCATTATCTACAGGGGGGACTCTGTATGGCGTTATCTACAGTGGGGGCTGTATGGCGTTATCTACAGGGGGATGTATGGCGTTCTCTACAGGGGGGTTGTATGGCGTTCTCTACAGGGGGGCTGTATGGCGTTCTCTACAGGGGGGCTGTATGGCGTTATCTACAGGGAGGGCTGTATGGCGTTATCTACAGGGGGACTGTATGGCGCTATCTACAGAGGGGGCTGTATGGCGCTATCTACAGAGGGGACATTATGGAGTTATATACAGAGGGGGCTGTATGGCGCAATCTACAGAGGGGGCTGTATGGCGTTATCTACAGGGGGGGCTGTAAAAAAGGCACAATCTACAAGGGGGGGTTGTGTGACACCCAGGGGAGGCGAGGGCCCCAGTCAAAAGTTTGCTATGGGGCCCAGTCTTTCCTAGTTGCGCCCCTGGGCGGGTGCCCTCTATCCCTATAGGACCTATGGCCCACCTAAATTTATCTTGGACAGACCCACCCCTAGCAGGATATATCCCTCCTTTAACCCCTTCCGTGCCACACAGTCATGGGCCCAATGGCTAATAAGCCTGAGGGCCTCCAGTTTCCTGAAGAAGATGTTACAAAAACTTATATTAATATAAACATGTAATATGTGCGCTGGACTGACATTATAACTGGGGCGTAGCTATAGAGGGTGCAGAGGTAGCAATCACACCCAGGATCTACTGCCATAGGGGGCCCAAAATCCACTCTTCCATAAGAAGACACCAGTATTATAAATGACACATGGTATAGAGAGGGCCCTGTTACAGATTTTACATTAGAGACCAGGAGCTTCAAGTTATGCCTCTGCATTATAAGATATGTTACTACACACATACTAAATATTATATACATACATATATATATATTATAGGAAAAACACAATAAACATCCCTCTTACATTATCCATATCCCCGGACCCATTTTAAAACTTGGTTGAAAATAAAAAAAGAAGAATCACAGGACAGCTGCACTGAGGTATAAAATGTATATACTATGAATATTAAAGGGGTTTACTCATAATTGAGTGTTATGGCATATTACTAGGATATGACATAACATTCTGATTAGTGGGGTCTGATCTCCGGGACCCCTGCGATCCTGAGAATGAAGAGACAGCATTGTGTAATCAATTAAATCAGACTATGTTGTAGTTCCCTGCACACCGGGGGGGGGGGGGATTGCCACTACGAAGGGTAAAAGTGAAGACATGGGGTGATGGTCCTGGCAGACTGTTCAGAATATGGTGGAAAATCCTATTGATATCATTTTCTAGAATGGAAACCTCTCTAAATACAGAATAATAATAAGCATACGGTCCTACAGCTTGGGATCCATCAGAAAGATCTGCGGAAGGAGATGATACGTCGGGTTATTTTACTCTTGTCTCCTTAGTTTATCCAGATTTTGGGTATTTAGGTGAAAACCTTTGAGTTTATTAATAAAATACAATCCATTTCAGTAGTGGAAGAAGCGTCTGTGTCTGTGTCTGGGATGACATGGATCAGTCATTATGGTTAGTAAATGGCGGCACTTTACCTGTGAAGTCTTGAAGACAGTTGGTGTTGTCTCTCAGAAGACGCAGATACGCAGTAGTGTCTTCTCCTCCGATAAAAGTAAACGTTTGTCAAGTCGCTTTGAAGAACAAAATGGAGCCTGTCTTATCTCTGAAAAGAGCAATCGCAGACTGGCACCAACTGATGATTTTTCTCTATCTTTAAATTCAAATCCTGCGATTCTATTGGTTGTTGTTTGCGGCACTTGCTATGATGATTCATGCCTCAGCAAATTTAAAGGGAAAGTACACTGAAATAATGTCATGGTGCGTTTTAATATAACATTGATATATAATGTATGTAACTTTGGGTTAGGTGCTGGAGTTAGAAGCATGTTGACTGATGTCTGACCTGGCGGAGGATGTCATCTTTACCATTTAACATCTTGCAGGCCTCTCATAAATTTGACGCATCCACAAATCCAAAAATCTGTTGGACGTGGGTAAAATGTGCAAAATCTGAGGACCAGAAGCTTTATAATGTGATCTTATCATTTCTATTCAGATTTACAAGAAATTGACTGGCATTGTTGTCATACATGTGCCCCCATATGTCATACATTCATAGCCATATATATTTCTATTATATAAATTCTCTATATACTATGTATTGTCCTGATCTCTATGTACAGTGATATAACTATTAGTATACTGGTTGCATAGGTAGAGAAATGTAGTGTTACATTGTTACATGGAGTCCATTCAGATCAAAGTCAGGCATAAGACATATTGCATTTATTATTTCATTGCTATGGATTCTAAACAGGAAGCAGTGGCAGAGCTATAGGGGTCACATTGGTCGCAGTTGTGAGTGGGCCCCAGAGCTACATCAAGCCCTTCACAGCCCGCCACACAGGGTCTTGATGTTAGTCACCGCCAGGATGTTGTGTGTTGCGGTACATAAAAGGTCTTTGTGCTGGCTGGCATCAGGACCATGCGTGCAGCGGCGCCCAAAAAGAAGAGAAGCCAGCGAGGAACAGTAAGTAAATAGAGCGGTCTGAGTTAATTTCCTTTAGTCTAATCTGGGGTCTTATTAATTTTGGGGTCTGATTTAGGGGTCTTGTCTGGGGTCTGGAATAATTTAAGGAACTGGTCAGGGGTTTGAACTAACTTAGGGGTCTAGTTAATGTGCCCCTGTGATGCAGATTCTTGTGAGACTCATCATTGGTTTTAATGATTGTTTTGACTGCAGCATAAAAAAATTATATATATTTTTTTAGATATAATTGTGGCTGTTTGGCACTAATTTTATGTACAGTGTAGGTCACTTTTCGTTTTTCTTTTCTTCACCTAGCCAAGACCGCCAAGACGACTTCTCATAGCCATGACTTGTCTGCATTTCGACACACTGACATCTTTGGCTTCTTTCTTTTCCAGAAGAACACTACAAAGTGGAAAAATGATCAACTTCGACACAAAATGTTGGAGTATAAAAATATATAAATTTTATTACACGAAGAAAATCCAACAGCACTCCGATGATCAAGATGAAAAAAGTGAAGTTTATTGTGCCAACATGGCAAATGCAACGTTTCTGTCCCACCTTGGGACCTTTTTCAAGCATCAAACTGTCAACATGAGATAACAGACGAGTGTAAGGAATAATGTCAAACATATGTCTCATGGGACTATACAGTCTATGGGTTAAGTCGCCAGCAAGTGCGGTTATATTTATTCGACTCCCCAGTAATGATAGAAACTCCAAATATCAGATTAAGCACAAGAGAAAGAAAGAGTCAGAAACTATCAATAAATATAAATGCCAGATGGCATAGAAAAATATATATTTTATTAGACAATACAAGTAACACGATTAAAAATAGACTACAAATCAAAAAAGACTGTATATCTCCAAAAGTATGGGAGAGGAACATGGGTCAAAAGGATAAAACAATACAAACAGCAGTTAGTATATATCTGTAGTTGTAGCAGTGGTTCTAAACGGTTTGCAAACGACAGATACAGAGAAAGCAAAGGTTAATTATAACCATACACAGTAACGATACATATCAGCAAACAGCGATAGGTCTAGTAACAGGCATGAAAAAGATAAGGAACCTAATAGTTAGGCATAGAGAAACTCAGTACGACCAAACCTGCTGTCTAAGTAGACATAAGTGTTTAGCAGCTAAACCTATCGCAAGTTTAGAATAGTAAATGTATCAATCAATGATCATATATTTAAAGATTGCAAAGGAAACACCGCTAGTACTGACCCATATCGTTCCAGGAATATGGTAACTCCCAGAAGTGGAGAAACCCCAACGCGCGTTTCGCGTGGATGGCTTTTTCAAGGGGTAAGGAATAAGTACACACCAAAAGTCATGGTCTCGCATAGGAAGGACGCCAACACCCAACGCGCGTTTCGGTGAATGCCTTCGTCTGGGGTTGGCATCATCCTAGCGGGACCCCCTCCTATATCCTACCTGGCCCATGTGTTACAGATCAAAAATCACCGGTCACAAGCGGAAAGAGGACACCGGCGTCAGATAGGGGGTAAAAAGATGGCCACCACCCCACTTCCGGAAGCCGCGTCATCAGGGAGGATGTGGGACAGCGATGTCTGAGTTTGATTCATTCATGACTAATCTGAATGCGAATACATTAAACCTGAAATTTACCTATAAATTCCACTGCAAACAAATAGAATTTCTAGATATTAAACTTGTCAAGGATATACATGACTTTCTGCAAAGCGATGTGTATCGTAAGGAGACCTCTGTCAGATTATTGTTACACTCTTCTTCTTCCCATCCCCCACAGACTATTCAGGCAGTCCTGAAACTGCTCTGAAGAAATCCCGTTCAGGGATGAAACGCGTCAGCTGTTCTAATTAACGGGGCGGGTTGTGACGTCCAAACCCTGCCCTGAGAATACTTGTCCAGTGTTGAAGATCACACGTGGAAGGAGACATACTCTGGAATTTTTACTTACCTGGTTGCCGTCGTGCGATCCTGTTTCGTTGGGTCTGTTCCTCTCGGAGTGCCCTTATTCAGCTGATATACCGGCGTGCGATCCTGCATTGTCGGGTGGAGATTTGAAGGCTTTGAAATTTATGTGTGGCCACACAAGCGAACTTTCCTTCTGTGGAGATTTGCTATTTTCCACCTCGGAGCTGACCGCTTCCCTGCATGGTTTCCCGGCACTTGCTGGATGTCGAAGGTAAAGGTAAAAAACCTATAAAAATTGATGTCGTACCTCAAAGCCTAATATCATGAGAGCTACACATTGACCCAAAGGTCTGTGAAAAGACTTCCTATCACTATAAAATCTGATTTGGATCTGAGGATTCATGAATGAGGGGAAAAAAAAGCACGCTGTTAACCACATTCCTTTAATTCATGAGGCTATTTTCCTATCTTGAGAGTAAAGTCATGTTACTTACACATAAAGTGAATTTCTTTAAAAATTTCATTACCAGCTACTCCAAATAGGAACTCTGGCCATTTTGTGATATAAATAATATATATGTTTGAAAACCGCAAGTGTGAACACGACCCAGCGGTTTTTCATTTTTTGAAAAAAAATTTTCATAATTGTTTTTCACATATATAGTTTGCTATATATCCATCAGGCAATATCACCTATGTTTGAAGGTTCTATTGTATGTTCTCCTTTCCTTGGCCAGGAGATTTCTCTTTTTAAATTGTAAATTTTGTATTCATGTATAAATTAAATGTTGCCGGTATTATCTGGATTCAAAAATAAAATACTATGTTAAATTTTATTTAACCCAAGAGTGCCTAGTTATATTTCTGGATCATTTTTCTTTTTTTCTTTTTTCTATTCAGGCAGTCCCCATTGGACAATTTCTGCGGATTAGGAGAATCTGTTCATCAGACAAATTGTAAAATCGTTTCCTTAACCGCAGATATAGTATGAGGTCCATTGAAAAGGCATATCACAGGGCGAAACACACTTCTAGAGATGTCCTTCTCTTTCCAAAGAAAAAGACAAACACACAAACACAGTTAAGGTTTATCAGAGGCGTAGCTAGGTTCTCCAGCACCCGGGGAAAAGATTCAGTTTGGCGCCCCCCCCCAACCTCTTTCCCGACATCTCCTTCCCCCTTGCCGTGTTTGTTTTCTCTACCAATCGACGTGTCATTTCTTTTTATGTAACGCGAGCATAAAAATATTTGTACATTTCACAAGCAATATAGTTCTATACACAACACCAGAACCAAGCTCAGTACATATATACAGCCCCAGAACCAAGCTCAGTACATATATACAACACCAGCACAAATACAGCTCAATTTAGTGCTACCCCTGCTGTATAGGTGTGTACGGCGTAAAACTACAGCTCCCAGCATGGCCCGAATAATGATAAGGATATGCTGGGAGATGCTGTTTCACAAAAAATAAATCCTATCATAATCATCTCGCTGCAGATCATAAAGTGACTACATTACTGATTAGAGGCAGAATAAACATTTACATTAAGTGACTCACCGGTGACGTCTCAGATTCTAGTTCTTTTTCTCCATCCGGTCCAGACCTCTATGGTGGCTTCTCCCGGTCACAGACCATTTCTGCAGTTTGCTGCTCAGATGTCTTCAGCTTCTCACTTTTCCAACATTTCTGCACCTATAAATAAATATAAAGTTATCATTATACCACACACTACGCCCCTAAATATAATAGCGCCATACACTGCACCTCTAATTATAATAGCACCATACACCGTATCCTAAACACACACACTGTGCCCCCTGTAGATAGTGCCTGCCATAGAGCCCCTGTAGATAGTTCCTGCCATAGAGCCCCTGTAGATAGTGCCTGCCATAGAGCCCCTGTAGATAGTGCCTGCCATAGAGCCCCTGTAGATAGTGCCCCCATACAGACCACCCCTGTATAGTGTCCCACAAATAACTCCCCCTATAGTGCTCTACAGATAGCCCACCCCTGTATATAGCCCCCAGTAGATATAGCCCACCCCTGTATATAGAGCTCTACAGATAGCCCAACCATGTATGTAGCCCCCCTGTAGATATAGTCCACCCCTGTATATAGTGCTCCACATATAGTCCACCCCTGTATATAGTGCTCCACTAGATAGTCCACCCCTGTATATAGTGCTCCACAGATAGCCCACCCCTGTATATACTATATACAAGGGTGGGCTATATGTGGAGCACTATATACAGGGGTGGACTATATGTACAAGGGGGCTATATACAGGGGTGGGCTTTCTGTGGAGCACTATAGGGGGAGCTATTTGTGGGATACTATATACAGGGGTGGGCTATATCTACAGGGGGACTATATACAGGGGTGGGCTATATCTACAGGGGGACCATATCTACAGGGGGACCATATCTACAGGGGGACCATATCTACAGGGCTGGGCTATACACAGGGCTGCTATATCTACAGGGGTGGGCTATACACAGGGGGGCTATATCTACAGAGGGGGGCTATATACAGGGGGAATATATCTACAGGGGGGCTATATCTACAGGGCTGGGCTATATACAGGGCGACTATATCTACAGGGGGGGCTATAAACTGGGGTGGGCTATCTATGGAGCCCCATATACAGGGGTGGGCTATATCTACAGGGGGAAATAGCGCTATTTGGCTTTTGGAGATCACATTTAGCAGGAATGGTTTGCGGAGGCCAGGTCGCATTTGCAGAGCCCCTGAGGGGACAAAACAATGAAAACGCGCATAAAGTGAACCCATTTAGGAAACTACACCTCTTGAGGAATTCATCTAGGGGTGTAGTAAGCATTTTCACACCACAGATGTTTCTTAGAATTTATTAGAATTGGGCAGTGAAAAAAACAACAATCCTTTTTCTTCAATAAGACGTGGCTTTAGCGCAAAATTTTTCATTTTCTCAGCAAATAAAGGAAAAAAAGAACCCAACATTTGTAAAGCAATTTCTCCCAAGTACGGCAATACCCCATATGTGGTCATAAACTTCTGTTTGGGCACACGGCAGGGCTCAGAAGGGAAGGAGGGCCATTTGGAGTGCAGATGTTGCTGGATTGGTCTCTGGGCGCCTGTGGGCCAAAAACAGTAGAAACCCCCCAGAAGTGACCCAATTTTGGAAACTACCCCTCAATGCATTTACCTAGGGGTGTAGTAAGCATTTTAACCCTGCAGATGTTTTGTAGAAATTAGTGTGCACTCGATGTTGCAGAGTGAAAATGGGATTTTTTCCATAGATATGCCAATATGTGGTGCCCAGCTTGTGCCACCATAACAAGACATGCTCTCTAATTATTATGCAGTGTTTCTCGGTTTTAGAAACACCCTACATGGATGGGGCACTAATCTTTTGCCTGGACATTCGACCAGGCTTATGAGTGAAGGCGTACCATGTAAAATTGAGGCCTAATTTGGCCATTTACAAAGTATTGGTTGACAATTGCAGAGGCTCAGATGTGAAATAATAAAAAGAAACCCCTGAGAAGTGACCCCATTTGGAAACTACACCCCTCAAGGCATTTATTAAGGGGTGTAGTGAGCATTTTCACCCCACAGGTCTTTTCCATAAATGAAACTGCACTGCGGATGGTGCATATTAAAAATGTATATTTTTCCCTAGATATGCCATTTCAGTGGCAAATATGTCATACTCAGATTATGCCACTGGAGACACACACCCCAAAAATTGTTAAAAGGGTTCTCCCGGGTATGACGATGCCATATATGTGGAAGGAAACTGCTGTTTGGGCACACTGTAGGGTTCGGAGCGGAGGGAGCGCCATTTGCCTTTTGGAGAGCGGATTTTGCTTGGTAGTAGATTTGTTTGATTATTGCTGGTGTTTCCATTTATAATGTGGGGGTACATGTAAGCTGGGCAGAGGACATCAGGGGCATAGTCAGGTGGCATAATAATGGGGTAAAGAAAACAATAAAATAATCCATAGATGTGTGTTACGCTGTGACACAATCCTTTCTGCACAGGCCGGTGTTGCATTTATATATGGCGGCCTTTTTTATGCCCCTTTTGGTCCACACTCCGCACCTTTGCAGTTTGGGGAATTTTGCTGGGAAAGTGTTGTCCTGGTATAATACGGGCGCCCTCGATTCCAGCAGATATGTTTGGGCCCTCCCTTTCCTGGTTCCCTAATTTTAGGTCCTTGATAAATCGCCTCTTGAAACAGAAGAAATGATCCCCTCGGGCCGGCACAACTTCATATTTTTTATTTCCTGACTTATTGGAGCCTTAATTAATTTTATTTTTTCAAAGACATAGTGGTATGAGGGCTTTTATATGCGGGACGAGCTGTAGCGATTATTGGTACCATTTTGGGGTACATGCGACTTTTTGATCACCTTTTCTTCTATTTTTTGGGAAGCCAGGTAAACAAAAAAACGCAATTCTGCCATCATTTTTTTTTAGTTTTTTTTTATACACCATGTGTTATAAACTAGATGTTCATGTTATTCTGCGGGTCAATACGATTCCGGCGATACCTAATTTATAGAACTTTTTTATATTTTACAACTTTTTGCACAATAAAATTACTTTTGTAAAAAGAATGTATTTTTTCTGTCGCCAAGTTGTGAGAACCATAACTTTTAATTTGTTTGTCGATGGAGCTGTATGAGGGCTTGTTTTTTGCAAGACAAGCGATAGTTTTTGGATAGGTGCGACTTTTTGATCACTTTTTATTCCAATATTTGTAGGGCAAAGTAACCAAAAAACAGAAACTCTGATATAGTTTTTTACGTTTTTTTTTTACGCCGTTCACCGCGTGCAATAAATAATATAATATTTTAAAACCTCAGGTCGTTACGGTCGCGGTGATGCCAAATACGTATGGTTTATTATTATTTTTCAATAATAAAGGACTTGATAAGGGAAAAAGGGCGATTGTGTTTTATTTTATTACTTGAAACTTTTATTGTTCTCAAACTTTTATTTTTTTCACTTTTTTTTACACTTTTTTAATACTTTTTTTTTACACTTTTTTTCAAGTCCCACTAGGGGACTTGAAGTTCCAACTGTCTGATGTTTTTTTTCTAATAAATTGCATTACCTACGTAGTGCAATGTGTTAGATCTGTCAGTTATTCACTGACAGAAAGCCGGTTAGGCTTCGCCTCCCGGCGGGGCCTAATCAGCTTCCGTAATGGTAGAGCAGGAGGCCATTGTGTCTCCTTTTGCCATAGCAGCAGTCACCAGTCCCGATTGCCTATCAGGGCTGGCGATCTGCTAGTAACCGCTACGATGCAGCAATCGCTTTCGATTGCTGCATCGAAGGGGTTAATGTCAGGGATCGGAGCTAGCTCCGGTTCCTGCCGTTACAGCTGGATGTCAGCTGTAACATACAGCTGACTTCCACTGCTGATGATGCTGGATCAGCTCCTGAGCCGGCACCATCTTGCCGGCGGCTACGGAAGCCGATCAGGCTCCGCCGCCGGAAGGATCTTGATGGGCTTCCGTGCTAGGCAAATCGGGAGGCCAGTATTAGCTCTCCGGTTGCCATTGCAGCCACCGGAACCCCGGCAATTTCATTGCTGGGGTTCTGATGAGCTACAAACAGCTTAAATGTAGCGATCACGTTTGAACGCTGCATTGAAGGGGTTAATGGCAGGGATCGAAGCTAATTTCGTTCCACGCAATTACAGCCGGATGTCAGCTGTAAGATACCGCTAAGATCCGGCGATGATCCGGTGCCAAACATTTGTCGTAAGTATACAACATTTTGCGGGAAGCACTGGCTTTCCATGACGTATACTTACGACAAATGTCGGGAAGGGGTTAAAGTCAAGTTAAAGATCACTATATCTGTACATAGAAGCTGACATATTGCTGAACAATTATATTAATAGTGTCACTTAAATTCATTGTGTAAAACTGTCACTTATGTATTTAAAGGGGTCGTCTCACCATAACAACTTTACCTTGAAACAACGTATTCTTTTTATTCCGGACACTACAGACACTGACCAATAGGCAACTATTTTTCTAGACTGTGCTCCATTTATAATTCAAGTGTCTTGTTTTGGGGCCCCTTAGGTAGCATGGCACCAGTGAGGCTTTTACCTCTGCAACTCCTATTATTAAGCCCTTGATGATTATACACAGTTCAACCATAAAATTAACCCCTTAAGCCTCCATAAAATAAATGTACGTCATGGATTGCTTTACATAGGGCCACCGTGACGTACTATTCCATCATGGTGATTGTGTGGGCACAGGAGGAGCCCGGCTGTGATTGAAACCTCTGATCTTGACCATTTAACCTCTTAGATGGTGCAGTCAATGACCACCGCAGCATTTAAGTGGGTAGACAGCGGGAGGCGGCTCCCTCTGTCACTCCATAAGTACGCTGTGATTTTATCATGGGGCGGTCAGTACGCTGACTACAGAACAAAGTGGAAGGTAAAAACAGCAAAAAAAAATCACAGAGAGGACCACCACTGAAAACTCCTGAGAGTGCCTAGAGTTAATAAATTTGTGGTCAGGTCTCTACAGATACAATACACAGCTACCGATGATGTGGTATCCGGCATCTGACACACTTATTGGTTCCCTATCTGTTGACACACGTTGGCAGCTCATGTCATGAGAAGCCTCATGGACTACACTCTGGACGTTCGTATCATGGGAGACACGTGATACTCCCACCAGTGACACATGCTTGATAGACGTCTGCACCGTGCAATGGTACCGCTCATCATCACATCCGGGGCAGTACTTTATGACATCAGATGCTATTTGTATTATGTGCAGGGAATACTCCTCTATCCCCTGCACCATTATGGACTGACATCGGGTGACCAGCTAAACTATGCAGCTGACTTCTTTCTACACCGGGGACATACAAGTACTATTGCTGTGATCAGTGCAACTTTATTTTTTACTGGTCCTTCTTTTTGGAATATCTAACTATATAATTATTGTCATGATCAATACAACCTTCTGTACTGTTCCTTATCTTTGAAACGTATATTTACCCAAACAACAATTATCTCACACGTCTACTACTGTATACTCAGGATCTGATTGGTATGGCCAGTAACTATATTTGTTTCCCTTATGAACTATAACCTTCAGACATAGGGAATGGCATTGGAATTGGATGTTTTTGGTCACCATTTCTTTGGTCCCACTAATAATTATTCGGGTGGATATAGCGTATAATAGGTACTGTAGGCTCGAGTGTTGGATTGCTGTTATCAGAGCAGCTATCCTGCAGTGGTGGGCAGGGTTTAAGTAGAGTATAACAGATTGAGTTCCCAGCATTATCATTCCCTTACCCCCTACAACATTACGAATTATATTCACTTGGGACTGGTGTTGTTTTATTAAATTTCTTTTGATTCCCTTGATTTTTTTTGCTGTTTTTGACATTCCACTATGTTCTGCATAAAGCTTAGTGTCAGCTGCGTTGTCTGTACTGTGACTTCTTTATCATAACAGAGCCATACCAGGCCCTCATACACCCTATGTGCTTCCGCAATAGAATCTATAAAACATAAAAGGGCCGAGCAGTGCTCCGGCGTCTTTTCGCAAATCACACTAGCTGGAATCGCAAATGCAAACGTTTACCATATTAACCAATTGGTAAACATTTGCGGAATCAGGAGATAACGCCTTTTCTCCTCGTCCTTCTTTTTTGCTCTAGTCCCTCTTCCCCTGATCCAGATAGAACTTCTCCAAGGGAAAGAGGGAGAACATCTCCACATACTCATCCTTCCCTATACGTTTCCTGAACTCCTGCTTAAGATGGGCCCCGATCCCTCAAAGCAGACATACACAGCCAACTGATCCCCGTTTACCTAATTAGGTGCCTCAGTCTGGACTGAGACCGCAACCGCCTCATGACTCACCAGAAGAGGGTTAACAAGGGAAAATCTGGAAAAACCGCCCTCCTACCCAGACTTTACAGGACCGCCCACGCGAAAACCTGGGATGGACCCACACCCTTCACCAGGGAACCGCCCCACCATGTTCAGCAGGAACCCCACTGAGTCCCCCAGGCATCTACATAAGACTCCGCCTGTGTTACCCCACAGCCCCTAGCGGCAGGGGGCGAACCTGACCTAAACAGTGATGGCACAAAGCACCAATAGTGATGCTTTTGAAAAGTATCAAAAAACGTTATTAAATATAGAGGACAAATAAATAAAAAGAGTCACACAATAGATATAGCAACATCTCCAGAGTGAAATACACAGGGTGAACACATGCCCATAACAATACGGATACATCTTATTTACAAAGTGCAAAGTGCTAAGCAATATATTAAATAAAGATATATACCATATAGAATATAAATTGTCTTTGCAATACTGCAGGATGGATAAGGACATGGACAAGAAGCTAAATACAAGTAGTGATGGTCCTAGGATAGTTGCAACACATGATCCAAAGAGTACAGCATATGAAATAACAAGCCGCAATATATAACCATCTGTATGACACAACCGGGATGGCGCCAACCACGACGCACGTTTCGGCACAGCCTTCGTCTGGGGGTGACATAATCTCCTAACAGGTATAATATAATAATATATATATTATATAATATATTATTATATTATATAATATAATATAAATTTCGGTGTAATAATAAAATTGATACTACAGTAAACTGGAGATGACCGCCCAACACTGCGAATATTACCCCTTAATGACAATATGCCATTTTACGGCGGTCATTAACCCCTTAATGACCGCCGATAAGCCTTTTCACCACGGTCATTAGTTGGCTTTATTCTACAGCACCGCCATTCCACGGCGCTGCATCAGAATAAAGTAAACAGACCAGGGAACTGTCAAATCTCTCTGCTCTCAGCTGCCAGAGGTAGCTGAGGGCTGGGGGCATCCCTGCTCGACCGGGTGAGATCGATATTAGTATCGATCTCACCCGTTTAACCCTTCAGATGCGGTGCTGAATAGCGTGGACCGCATCTGAGTGGTTTTGGAAAGAGGGATCTCCCTCTCATCCCACCGACACCCGGCGATGGGATCGCCGAGTGTCTGTGTCTTAGATGGCAGCCGGGGGTCTAATAAAGGCCCCCAGGTCTGCCTGTAGTGAATGCCTGCTAGGCTATGCCAGAGGCATGTCCTAGCAGGTGCCTGTCCATTTTAATCGGACAGACAGTAATACACTGCAATACAAAAGTATTACAAAAGTATTGCAGTGTATTATAATAGCGATTGGATGATCGCATATTAAAGTCCCCTAGTGTGGAAAAAAAAAAATGAAAAACCATCTTTTTCTCCTTACAAAATACTTTACTATTAAAAAAACACAATAAAGCAAAAAAGTTACACATATTTGGTATCGCCGCGTCCGTAAAGACACCGACTATAAAGCTGATAAGTTATTTAACCCGAACGGTGAACGCCGTAAAAAATAAAATAAAAAACAATGGAAAAATTGCTGTTTTCTGTTAATCATGACTTAAAAAAATGTGATAAAAAGTGATCAAAAACTCGCATCTACTCTTAAATGGTACCAATAAAAACTACAAGTCGTCCCGCAAAAACAAGCTCTCATACAACTGCATCTGTGGAACAATAAAATAGTTATGGCTCTCCAAATATGGAGACGCAAGGACAAATAATTTTGAAAAAAAAGTGTTTTTACTGTGTAAGTAGTAAAACATACCAAATCTATACAAGTTTGGTATCTTTGCAATCGTAACAACCCGCTGAATAAAGTTATTGTGTTATTTATACCACACGGTAAACTACGTAGATTTAGGGTCCAAAAAAAGAGTGGTAAAATTTCAGGTTTTCTTCTATCCCCCCCCCAAAAAAAAGTTAATAAAAGTTAATGAATAAATTATATGTACCCCAAAATGGTGCTATTAAAAAGTACAACTTGTCCCGCAAAAAAACAAGACCTTATACAGCTATGTCGACACACAAATAAAACAGTTATAGCTCTTTGAATTTGACAATGGAAAAACGTAAAAAATGGCTTGGTCATTAGGTCCCAGAATGCAAGCAGGGGGAAGGGGTTAAAGGCTATGGTCTCATGTTTACTTGATAAAGGGGTTCTGTTTCCCCTAAACCCGTTGTACCTCAAGAGACCCTCTATCTCTCTTTTATATGTGTGTTTTATTATGATCTATTGTTTTAGACAATGAATTATATATACACTACCATTCAAAAGTTTAGGGTCAGTTAGAAATTTCCTTATTTTTTTAAGAAAAGCACAGTTTTTTTTCAATGAAGATAACATTAACCCCTTAAGGACGCAGCCTAGTTTGGGACTTAAGGCTCAGAGCCCATTTTTCAAATCTGACATATTTCACTTTATATGGTAATAACGTCGGAATGCTTAAACCTATCCAAGCGATTCTGAGATTGTTTTCTCGTGACACTTTGGGCTTCATGTTCGTGGTAAAATTTGGTCGATATATTCAGTCTTTATTCGTGAAAAATTGCAAAATTTAGAGAAAATTTACAAAAAATAGCATTTTTCAGAATTTAAATGCATCTGCTTGAAAAACAGACGTTTATACCACCCAAAATAGTTACTAGTTCACATTTCCCATAAGTCTACTTTAGATTGGCATCGTTTTTTGAACATTATTTTATTTTTCTTGGACGTTACAAGGCTTAGAACATAAACAGCAATTTCTCATATTCTTAAGAAAATTTCAAAAGCCTTTTTTTGAAGGTACCTCTTGAGCTCTGAAGTGGCTTTGAGGGGCCTATGTATTAGAAACCCCCATAAAACACCCCATTTTAAAAACTAGACCCCTCAAAGTATTCAAAACAGCATATAGAAAGTTTTTTAACCCTTCAGGCATTTCACAGGAATTAAAGCAAAGTGGAAATGAAATTTGCAAATTTAATTTTTTCTGCTGAATTTCAATTTTATTCAATTTTTTTCTGTAACAGAGAAGGTTTTACCAGAGAAATACTACTAAATATGTATTGTCCAGATTCTGCAGTTTTTAGAAATGTCCCACATGTGGCCCTACTGCGCTCGTGGACTAAAACACAAGCCCTAGAAGCAAGGAAGCACCTAGTGCATTTTGAGGCCTCTTTTTTTATTAGAATATATTTTAGGCAGCATGCCAGGTTTGAAGAGGTGTTGAGGTATCAAAACAATGAAAACCCACCAGAAGTGACCCCATTTTGGAAATTACACCCCTCAAGGAATTAATTTATGTTTTTTGTTATCATTTTGACCGCACAGTTTTTTCACAGCACAAGACCGATAAAATACCAACACATAGGATGCAATGGAAAATAGTGCTAGAAAGTATCAACAAATGAACTGTAAGACAACATTGCTAGCCGTAATAGATGCACTATATATTGGATCCTACGAAGTAACCAAGATATACTTGGTGCGTCGATCAGAAATTGACAGAAAACCAACCCAAGAAAATATGATCGACTACAGCACAAATGTAGAGAAAAATACAAATAATTCTTTATTGGAATAAAAACATGAGACAGATAAAAATGGAAATAGGGGATGAGTCACACAGTAAAAAAGGACGTCTGATCAGTCAAACATGCCAGGTATGGATATTGTGTCCACGTATTGTGTTATAGCAAATAGAAGTAAATGCATGTAGTCACATAAGGAGCCGTGTCTAATGAAAAACAGCACGGATTCAATCAAGGTACATCAAATGACAACAGCACAAATAGCAGAGAGGTAAAAAACAGGTGCCGATAGCTGTGGTAATTACCAAGTACGTATATACCATCAATAATAATTACAAATAGTTACCAATGTAATATGCACCAAGTAGTGCCAGAGTGTGCTTGAGATCAGAAGATGACCAGAAATGATGAGCATAATGGAGCTGTATTTGCTACACAGGACAGAAAAGATAACACTACATACCAGTGGACATGATGGGAACAGGGATGAAACGTCCTAACCCGACGCGCGTTTCGGCGATTGCCTTCGTCCGGGGTTAGGGTCACAACTACTTGTGCCCGCCTATATATAGTGTAGAGCCATGTCCATGTGTGTAATTAGATGATGTAAGAAGAGGTATCATGGACCGGATGTGGAGAGTCGGCGTCTGATGCGGGGTACCAAGATGGCGCTGCCCCACTTCCTGTACCACGTCATCAGAGAGGATGTGAGGCGGCGAGGACTGATCACGCCCCCCACATCCTGCTCCAATCATAGACAGCGGACGGAAGAGGTCAGGGCCACTCCCCCCCCGAGGGAAATCTGTAGTTATACAGAGTGTCCATGTCATCAGCGCACTGCCACAGATCGCATGTATGCCAGAAGAGGATTAAACAAGATAGATGTTTAAGCTGAATAGTACAGCCAGAGTATATGTTACAGATAATACAATAAAATATCTAAATGTGCCGATGCAAACATAAAAAAATCAATCACAAAGGGTGAAGGATAATAAGTGAAAGTGTGAATGGAGTGGAGTGAGATACAGTGTGGTGAAGTGAATGAATGACGAGTAAGGGGAATGAGTGAAATGAGATAGGAGAAAGTTTGTGCCTGGATATTACAAAGTAAATGGACCAGTTGGTGAAACATGAAAAGTGTACGACGGTACCGAAAAAAATAAAGGGACCGATAATGTGATAGCAAAATATGTGAATACGAGGTCAACAGGCTGACAGTTTTTGACTGTGATGCAAACTATACTAAATGCACATGACAAAATAGTGTGTGAAGGAAATTAAATTTATACGCATATGAACATATCGTACAATACACCATAAGCATATGAACATATCGTGCAATACACCATAAGCATACTATATTTAAAGGAAACAGGTCGTCAGTCACATAAAGAGACCATGCTAAAATCTATGCATATAATACATATGCGACGTAAAAGTAAAACGCAATATGTGTATAAAATTAATATTAAAATCACATAACAATAAAATGCATATATGAATGCAAGAAAAACATATCAAATAAATTCTCGTTCTTATTTCCTCATTGTCCTCTATTTGGAACTTTGACTGTGGTCCAATCGGTAGCCTCCTCTGGTGGTCACTGTGAATGATACCATGGCTCTGTATATATAAATGGACAGAAAGAGGGTAGTTAGTGCTAAAAAGTGACACAGAAAATGAGGAAAGGGTAAAAACCAAGACCCATGACAGGAGTCAATGGCTACAAAAACGGAGCGAAGCTCAGAGATTCATTTAGTCCATGTGGAAACATTGTCCCAAGAGTCCAGATCCAGCGAGTCTCGCATTGTGCAAGCTTTTGTTTTATGGCCCCACCTCTCGTGCCACAAATTATATGGTCAATTCCCCTCACCTTTAGTTTTGAGGGGTCGCAGGAGTGATGCAATTTAAAATGCCGAGCCACAGGTTTCAAGTTCTCCAAATTCTCTGCCCCTGATGCCCGCTTAATGTCGGCCATATGTTCTCGTACACGGACCTTTAGCTCCCTGGAAGTGAGACCGACATAAATTTTTGGACAAGGACAAACTGCATAGTACACGACAGCTTTGGTGGTACATGTAATAGAATGAGTTATATTGAAGGTCTTACTACCTGAGGCATTAGTGAAGGTGCTTGTTTTTTCTACATTGGGGCACGCGACACATTGTCCACAAGGCTTACAACCCCATTTTGGACCCTTGGTCCCAAATGGGTATTTTGATTTTGTTTGATCATAATGACTTTTGACTAGATGATCTTTTAAATTTTTGGATCGTCTAGCTGTAACACTAGGATATTTCGTGATGAACCTATCCAAAGTGGGATCAGATAGTAAGATCGGCCAGTACCTCTTTAGGATTTCTCTCATCTGTTGCCATCGTGAGTGATATCCAGTGATGAATCTCACCTGGTGGAGTTTATCTGTCTTTTGCTTAGGAAACAACAAGTCATCCCTCGGTGTGCGCTTTGCCCTTTGGTAGGCTTTTTTAATGGATCTCCTGCTGTAACCCCGTTCCAAAAATCGGTCTTTGAGATCATCTGCCTGTCTTTCGAATAATGGATCAGAGGAGCATATTCTCCTTATTCGCAAAAATTGCCCGATGGGAACCGCTTGGATGGTCTGCGGGGGATGAGATGAAGAAGAATGTAGTAATGCATTCACAGAAGTTTCCTTGCGAAAAACATCGCTATGCAGGAAACCCTGTTCATCAGTGAAAATTTTGACATCCAAGAAATCCAGACAACTGGGATGTGCTTTATAAGTACATTTTAAATTTACATCGTTTGTATTCAACCCAATCATAAATGAATCAAGATCCACATGTGTGCCCTTCCAGATGACCAGAATGTCATCAATGTAACGGGTCCAAAGAAGGACCCGTGCCATTGAGTCATTCCCGTCATCTGAAAAGAGATCTCTCTCCCACAGCCCCAGGAACAGGTTTGCGTACGATGGTGCACATGCTGCCCCCATGGCTGTTCCCTGGAGCTGTAGGTAGAAACAACCGTTGAATACAAAAAAGTTGTGTGTTAGGACAAACTCAAGCATCTGAATGATGAATGAGCAGAGTGATTTGTCCAATTCTGACATAGATAGAAAATATTTGACTGCCCTTATCCCGTCTTCATGCTTAATGCATGTGTACAGGGATTCCACATCAATGGTCACAAGGAGCATATCATTGTCAATGCTGACACCGCTGATCTTCTGCAGCAAATCGGCCGTATCACGAATGTATGATGGTAAATTAATTACAAGGTTTTTGAGATGGAAATCAATGAATTTACAGATCCCCTCCGTGAGGCTGCCCCTACCTGAGATAATGGGCCTTCCTGGTGGGATCTTTTCATTTTTGTGGATCTTGGGTAATAGATACAGGGTTGGTACGGTTGGCTCATCCATTGAAAGTGCCGTATATAGTTCTTTGGAGATGGTGTTATCTTCTACTGCCTGCAGAAGTCTGGCCTGTAACTCTGATCTAAAGGACAGCAGGGGGTTAAAAGTTAATTTCTTGTAACATTGTTTATTCCTCAACTGTCGATTCACCTCTGCCTCATACATGACACACGGCCAGACCACCACATTTCCCCCCTTATCCGCCGCCTTAAATACCACATCGTTGATTTTTTGTAATTGTTTGAGGCTGCTTCTCTCTGAGGGAGTTAGGTTATCATTTTTAATGTGCCTTGGAATGTTCCAAAATTCCTGGGTCACTGTTTTAATAAACAGATCAACAGCGGGGCATAAGCTAAGGGCAGGGAACTTCTTGGATTTAGTACGGATGCACACTGGAATATTACCTGCAACATCGTCAATCTTGTGCTCATCCAATAGATCCTCTAAAACTTTAAGTGCCTGTTGTTCCTCTAAAGTTGGAAAGTGTTCGCTGTCCACTGGTTTATCAAACCATTTTTTAAAGATGAGTGAACGGCCGAAGATGTGTAGGTCTTTCACTGCAGAGAATATGTCAAAACCAGCACTTGGTGAAAACGTCAAGCCTTTGGTTATTAGTTCTAGATCGATATTAGAAAATACGTGTGTTGACAGATTAATTACCTTCAAACTGCTGCTCTGATCCCGTACATCTAGCCGCTTTCTATTGGCCACTTGTCTCTGTGCCATTTTCCTTTTAGGGCGAGTATTGAAGTTGGGTCTATGGGACATGTGATCTGTTTCACTCTGGGAAGACACAGAGGAAATTGAGGGAGTACGGCTACGGCCTCCTGGGGCATGATTTCTTCTCCACCTATATACCTTATTATTTTGGAAGTCTCCGATGTCTCTAGAGAATTTCTTAGATTTAGTGTCTTGAATGTCTTTTTCCCATTCAACAAATTGGGCATCAAGATTGTGTTTAAACTTGACCATACTATCTGTGGACATGAGTGGAAAAAATTGAGCCTGGACATTTTCTATTTCTTCATCCATCGACACTATCATTTTCTGGTTGAGGTCAAGCAGAAGCTCCATGAATTTCCTCGAGCTCTGGTTACACACCTCTTCCCATTTAGACGTAAACTCTTCCTCAATAATGGGGAAGGAAGGGAAGATTTGAATTCTCAGACCCCTTGGGACAAGGTTTCTCTGGATGTAATTTTCCAGGAAGGTTTTATTCCACCACACTTTCATGCGGCGGTGTAACAGATTTGTGTATTTACTCTGAACCTCGCTGACATTTCTGCAAACATTAAAACCAAATACTGGGGACTCATCCTTGAAAACCTGTTCCATCTGGGATCGCCAGGCACGTTCCCTGGCTTTATAATCCATGGGGCCCGTGGTATTGAGCTCTGTGAGAACATGAAAGTGTGGTGGAATAAAACCTTCCTGGAAAATTACATCCAGAGAAACCTTGTCCCAAGGGGTCTGAGAATTCAAATCTTCCCTTCCTTCCCCATTATTGAGGAAGAGTTTACGTCTAAATGGGAAGAGGTGTGTAACCAGAGCTCGAGGAAATTCATGGAGCTTCTGGTTGACCTCAACCAGAAAATGATAGTGTCGATGGATGAAGAAATAGAAAATGTCCAGGCTCAATTTTTTCCACTCATGTCCACAGATAGTATGGTCAAGTTTAAACACAATCTTGATGCCCAATTTGTTGAATGGGAAAAAGACATTCAAGACACTAAATCTGAGAAATTCTCTAGAGACATCGGAGACTTCCAAAATAATAAGGTATATAGGTGGAGAAGAAAGCATGCCCCAGGAGGCCGTAGCCGTACTCCCTCAATTTCCTCTGTGTCTTCCCAGAGTGAAACAGATCACATGTCCCATAGACCCAACTTCAATACTCGCCCTAAAAGGAAAATGGCACAGAGACAAGTGGCCAATAGAAAGCGGCTAGATGTACGGGATCAGAGCAGCAGTTTGAAGGTAATTAATCTGTCAACACACGTATTTTCTAATATCGATCTAGAACTAATAACCAAAGGCTTGACGTTTTCACCAAGTGCTGGTTTTGACATATTCTCTGCAGTGAAAGACCTACACATCTTCGGCCGTTCACTCATCTTTAAAAAATGGTTTGATAAACCAGTGGACAGCGAACACTTTCCAACTTTAGAGGAACAACAGGCACTTAAAGTTTTAGAGGATCTATTGGATGAGCACAAGATTGACGATGTTGCAGGTAATATTCCAGTGTGCATCCGTACTAAATCCAAGAAGTTCCCTGCCCTTAGCTTATGCCCCGCTGTTGATCTGTTTATTAAAACAGTGACCCAGGAATTTTGGAACATTCCAAGGCACATTAAAAATGATAACCTAACTCCCTCAGAGAGAAGCAGCCTCAAACAATTACAAAAAATCAACGATGTGGTATTTAAGGCGGCGGATAAGGGGGGAAATGTGGTGGTCTGGCCGTGTGTCATGTATGAGGCAGAGGTGAATCGACAGTTGAGGAATAAACAATGTTACAAGAAATTAACTTTTAACCCCCTGCTGTCCTTTAGATCAGAGTTACAGGCCAGACTTCTGCAGGCAGTAGAAGATAACACCATCTCCAAAGAACTATATACGGCACTTTCAATGGATGAGCCAACCGTAACAACCCTGTATCTATTACCCAAGATCCACAAAAATGAAAAGATCCCACCAGGAAGGCCCATTATCTCAGGTAGGGGCAGCCTCACGGAGGGGATCTGTAAATTCATTGATTTCCATCTCAAAAACCTTGTAATTAATTTACTATCATACATTCGTGATACGGCCGATTTGCTGCAGAAGATCAGCGGTGTCAGCATTGACAATGATATGCTCCTTGTGACCATTGATGTGGAATCCCTGTACACATGCATTAAGCATGAAGACGGGATAAGGGCAGTCAAATATTTTCTATCTATGTCAGAATTGGACAAATCACTCTGCTCATTCATCATTCAGATGCTTGAGTTTGTCCTAACACACAACTTTTTTGTATTCAACGGTTGTTTCTACCTACAGCTCCAGGGAACAGCCATGGGGGCAGCATGTGCACCATCGTACGCAAACCTGTTCCTGGGGCTGTGGGAGAGAGATCTCTTTTCAGATGACGGGAATGACTCAATGGCACGGGTCCTTCTTTGGACCCGTTACATTGATGACATTCTGGTCATCTGGAAGGGCACACATGTGGATCTTGATTCATTTATGATTGGGTTGAATACAAACGATGTAAATTTAAAATTTACTTATAAAGCACATCCCAGTTGTCTGGATTTCTTGGATGTCAAAATTTTCACTGATGAACAGGGTTTCCTGCATAGCGATGTTTTTCGCAAGGAAACTTCTGTGAATGCATTACTACATTCTTCTTCATCTCATCCCCCGCAGACCATCCAAGCGGTTCCCATTGGGCAATTTTTGCGAATAAGGAGAATATGCTCCTCTGATCCATTATTCGAAAGACAGGCAGATGATCTCAAAGACCGATTTTTGGAACGGGGTTACAGCAGGAGATCCATTAAAAAAGCCTACCAAAGGGCAAAGCGCACACCGAGGGATGACTTGTTGTTTCCTAAGCAAAAGACAGATAAACTCCACCAGGTGAGATTCATCACTGGATATCACTCACGATGGCAACAGATGAGAGAAATCCTAAAGAGGTACTGGCCGATCTTACTATCTGATCCCACTTTGGATAGGTTCATCACGAAATATCCTAGTGTTACAGCTAGACGATCCAAAAATTTAAAAGATCATCTAGTCAAAAGTCATTATGATCAAACAAAATCAAAATACCCATTTGGGACCAAGGGTCCAAAATGGGGTTGTAAGCCTTGTGGACAATGTGTCGCGTGCCCCAATGTAGAAAAAACAAGCACCTTCACTAATGCCTCAGGTAGTAAGACCTTCAATATAACTCATTCTATTACATGTACCACCAAATCTGTCGTGTACTATGCAGTTTGTCCTTGTCCAAAAATTTATGTCGGTCTCACTTCCAGGGAGCTAAAGGTCCGTGTACGAGAACATATGGCCGACATTAAGCGGGCATCAGGGGCAGATAATTTGGTGAACTTGAAACCTGTGGCTCGGCATTTTAAATTGCATCACTCCTGCGACCCCTCAAAACTAAAGGTGAGGGGAATTGACCATATAATTTGTGGCACGAGAGGTGGGGCCATAAAACAAAAGCTTGCACAATGCGAGACTCGCTGGATCTGGACTCTTGGGACAATGTTTCCACATGGACTAAATGAATCTCTGAGCTTCGCTCTGTTTTTGTAGCCATTGACTCCTGTCATGGGTCTTGGTTTTTACCCTTTCCTCATTTTCTGTGTCACTTTTTAGCACTAACTACCCTCTTTCTGTCCATTTATATATACAGAGCCATGGTATCATTCACAGTGACCACCAGAGGAGGCTACCGATTGGACCACAGTCAAAGTTCCAAATAGAGGACAATGAGGAAATAAGAACGAGAATTTATTTGATATGTTTTTCTTGCATTCATATATGCATTTTATTGTTATGTGATTTTAATATTAATTTTATACACATATTGCGTTTTACTTTTACGTCGCATATGTATTATATGCATAGATTTTAGCATGGTCTCTTTATGTGACTGACGACCTGTTTCCTTTAAATATAGTATGCTTATGGTGTATTGCACGATATGTTCATATGCTTATGGTGTATTGTACGATATGTTCATATGCGTATAAATTTAATTTCCTTCACACACTATTTTGTCATGTGCATTTAGTATAGTTTGCATCACAGTCAAAAACTGTCAGCCTGTTGACCTCGTATTCACATATTTTGCTATCACATTATCGGTCCCTTTATTTTTTTCGGTACCGTCGTACACTTTTCATGTTTCACCAACTGGTCCATTTACTTTGTAATATCCAGGCACAAACTTTCTCCTATCTCATTTCACTCATTCCCCTTACTCGTCATTCATTCACTTCACCACACTGTATCTCACTCCACTCCATTCACACTTTCACTTATTATCCTTCACCCTTTGTGATTGATTTTTTTATGTTTGCATCGGCACATTTAGATATTTTATTGTATTATCTGTAACATATACTCTGGCTGTACTATTCAGCTTAAACATCTATCTTGTTTAATCCTCTTCTGGCATACATGAGATCTGTGGCAGTGCGCTGATGACATGGACACTCTGTATAACTACAGATTTCCCTCGGGGGGGGGGGGGAGTGGCCCTGACCTCTTCCGTCCGCTGTCTATGATTGGAGCAGGATGTGGGGGGCGTGATCAGTCCTCGCCGCCTCACATCCTCTCTGATGACGTGGTGCAGGAAGTGGGGCAGCGCCATCTTGGTACCCCGCATCAGACGCCGACTCTCCACATCCGGTCCATGATACCTCTTCTTACATCATCTAATTACACACATGGACATGGCTCTACACTATATATAGGCGGGCACAAGTAGTTGTGACCCTAACCCCGGACGAAGGCAATCGCCGAAACGCGCGTCGGGTTAGGACGTTTCATCCCTGTTCCCATCATGTCCACTGGTATGTAGTGTTATCTTTTCTGTCCTGTGTAGCAAATACAGCTCCATTATGCTCATCATTTCTGGTCATCTTCTGATCTCAAGCACACTCTGGCACTACTTGGTGCATATTACATTGGTAACTATTTGTAATTATTATTGATGGTATATACGTACTTGGTAATTACCACAGCTATCGGCACCTGTTTTTTACCTCTCTGCTATTTGTGCTGTTGTCATTTGATGTACCTTGATTGAATCCGTGCTGTTTTTCATTAGACACGGCTCCTTATGTGACTACATGCATTTACTTCTATTTGCTATAACACAATACGTGGACACAATATCCATACCTGGCATGTTTGACTGATCAGACGTCCTTTTTTACTGTGTGACTCATCCCCTATTTCCATTTTTATCTGTCTCATGTTTTTATTCCAATAAAGAATTATTTGTATTTTTCTCTACATTTGTGCTGTAGTCGATCATATTTTCTTGGGTTGGTTTTCAGTTTTTTCACAGCACCTATTTGAATTGGGCTGTGAAATGAAAAAAATGATATTTTTTCCAATAAGATGTCATTTTTGATCAAAATTTCTTATTTTCACAGGGAACAACATACCCCATTTTGTTGCCCAATTTGTCCTTAGTGCGGCAATACCCCATTTGTGGTGATAAACTGCCGTTTGGGCCCATGGGAGGGCTCAGACGGAAAGGAGCGCTATGTGTTTGTTGGAGTCCAGATTTTGCTGGATTGGTTTTCGGGTGCCATGTCGCATTTGCAGAGCCCCAGAGGTATCAAAGCAATGGAAACCCACCAGAAGTGACCCCATTTTGGAAACTACATCCCTCAAGGAATTCATTTATGGTTTTTGTTATCATTTTGACCGCACAGTTTTTTCACAGCACCTATTTGAATTGGGCTGTGAAATGAAAAAAATGATATTTTTTCCAATAAGATGTCATTTTTGATCAAAATTTCTTATTTTCACAGGGAACAACATACCCCATTTTGTTGCCCAATTTGTCCTTAGTGCGGCAATACCCCATTTGTGGTGATAAACTGCCGTTTGGGCCCATGGGATGGCTCAGAAGGAAAGGACACCCATTTGGCCTACTGGAGCTTTTCTGGTGCTAAGTCATGTATGCAGAAGCCCCTGAGGTACCAGTACAGTTGAAACCCCCGAGAAGTGACCCCATTTTAAAAACTACACCCCTTAAGATATTCATCTAGAGGTGTAGTGAGCATTTTGACCCCACAGGTACTGTGTAAAAGATAATGCGCAGCAGATGGTGCAGAGTGAGATTTGCAATTTTATATATATATATGGCATGTCAGTGTCCGATATAGTGTGCCCAGCATGCGCCACCGGAGATATACACCCCTTAAATTGTAATGTGGGTTCTCCTGGGTACGGCAATACCCTACATGTGGCTGTTATCAGCTGCCTGGGCACACGGCAGGGCTTAGAAGGAAAGGACCACCATTTGACCTACTGGAGCTTTTCTGGTGCTAAGTCATGTATGCAGAAGCCCCTGAGGTACCAGTACAGTTGAAACCCCCGAGAAGTGTCCCCATTTTAAAAACTACACCCCTTAAGACATTCATCTAGAGGTGTAGTGAGCATTTTGACCCCACAGGTACTGTGTAAAAGATAATGCGCAGCAGATGGTGCAGTGTGAGATTTGCAATTTTATATATATATATATATATGCCATTTCAGTGTCCAATATAGTGTACCCAGCATGAGCCACCGGAGATATACACCCCTTAAATTGTAATGTGGGTTCTCCTGGGTACGGCAATAACCTACATGTGGCTGTTATCAGCTGCCTGGGCATACGGCAGGGCTCAGAAGGGAAAGATGAGGGGGGTAAGCTGTGCGGAGTGCATCAGGGTAAATTAAAAATCAAGGGATGTATGATACATTTTAAAACAATCTTTTATACAGAGCCCTGGTTTTTCGGGACACGTGTCACATTGGTATATTGTGTTCTTCCTTATCCCCCTCTTATAGCAGACTCTGCACCTCTTTTGACTTTTTCCCTTTCCACCGGTTTGGGGAACTTCTCCTGGAAAGTGTTGCCCTGGTATGATGCGTGTGGCCTCGCTTCCAGAAGTACTGGGTGCCCCCCCTTCCTGGTCCCTAAAGATTAGATCTTGAAATTCCAGGAAAGTTCCCCTCTGGCCTGCACATCGACGTAGCACGTACGCATTGTACAAAGCCATCTGTATGATGTGCCCGGCCAGCTTCTTATACCACACATCATGGCGCTGTAGGGCTTCAGGACTTGATTTGACAAGTCCACCCCTCCCATGTACCTATTGTAGTCCAGGATGCAGTCTGGTTTGGGGGTGGCCTTTCCTTCATATATCCTAAATCTGTAGGTATACCCTGATGCACTCTCGCACAGCTTATGCATCTTCACGCCATACCTTGCCCTCTTACCCGGCAGGTACTGGCGGAATTGAACCCTCCCTTTAAAATGTACCAGGGACTCATCAATAGAAAAACACTTCTCGGGGGTGTATGCTTGGGAAAACCGGGCACTGAAACGGTCTAATAGGGGTCTCCGTTTATACAAACGGTCAAAACTGGGGTCATCTCGGGGTGGGCACGGCTCATTATCAGTATAATGTGAGAAGCGAAGTATTGTCTCATTTATTTATTTTTTTAGGTTCCAGTTCAGTTCTGAAGTTGCTTTGAGGGGACTATATATTAGAAACCCCCATCAAACACCCCATTTTAGAAACTAGACCCCTCAAAGTATTCACAACAGCATTTAGAAAGTTTATGAACCCTTTAGGTGTTTCACAGAAATTTAGAGCAAAGTAGAGGTGAAATTTACTTTTTTTTTTTTGTCAGAAAATCTTCTTTATACCATTTTTTTTATAACACAAAAGGATTTATCAGAGAAACGCAACTCAATTCTTCTTGCCCAGATTCTGCAGTTTTGAGAAATATCCCACATGTGGCCCTAGAGCAGTAATGGACTGAAGCACCGGCCTCAGAAGCAAAGGAGCACCTAGTGGATTATGAGCCCTCTCTTTATTAGGCACCATGTCCGGTTTGAAGAGGTCTTGTGGTGCCAAAACATTGGAAACCCCCCAAAAGTGACAGCATTTTGGAAACTAGAGACCTTGAGGAATCCATTGTAGTTTTCTTGGGGTGCATGCGGCTTTTTCATCAGTTTTTATTCTATTTTTAGGTGGCGTGGTGACTAATAAACAGCAATTCTACTATTGTTTTTTTATTCTTTTTTTTTTACTGTGTGCACCGTCCGCTATAAATGACATATTCACTTTATTCTGCGGGGCGATACGATTACGGCGATAACAGATGTTTATATTTTTTTTTAATGTTTTATGGCGTTTGCACAATAAAATACGTTTTGTAAACAATCATTCACTTTTCGTGTTACCTTATTCTAAGAGCCATAACGTTTTTATTTTTCAATCAATAAAGCCGTGCGAGGACTTATTTTTTGCGTAACGAACTGTAGTTTCGATCAGGACCATTTTTAGGTACATGCGACTTTTTGATCTCTTTTTATTCCATTTTTTGGGAGGTGAAGTGACCAAACAATTGTGATTCTGGTACGGTTTATTAATATTTTTATTTACGGCGTTCACCGTGCGGGATAAATAACAAAATAATTTTGTAGTTCAGGCCGTTACGGACGCGGCGATACCAATTATGTATAGTTTATTTGTTTGTTTATATATTTTTATTAATAATAAAGACTGATAAGGGAAAAAGTGGGACTTTTACTTTTATTACTTTTAAAACTTTTATTTTCTTATTTTTACACATCTTTTTTTAACTTTTTTTTAACTGTATTACTTTGTCCCACTAGGGGACTTGAGGGCAGGAGGCCCTGATCGCTATTCTAATACACTGCACTACATGCGTAGTGCAGTGTATTAGAACTGTCAGCTACTCACTGACAGCAAGCATAGTGGGTCCTGACGTTGTCAGGACCCACTAGGCTTCCGTCTATGGCATAGCCGGACGCCATTGTTTGGTGTCCGGTTGCCATAGTCACCATCGCCGGCCGCTATCGTGTAGCAGGCCGGCGATGGCGGATTAACCCTTAAGAAGCCGCGATCGCTATTGAACGCGGCTTCTGAGGGGTTAATCGGCGGGGAACTCCGCGATCGGTCCCGGCACATTGAGCAGTGATAGTCTGCTGTCGGAAACAGCAGCTATCACAGCTCATGAACGCGCCCCGCGCGAACGGCGCCGTGTTTACTCCATGACCTACTATTAGGTCACTGAGCGCGAACGCTACAGTTAGCATGACCTAATAGTAGATCATGGAGCGTTAAGGGGTTAAATTAATCAGAAATACACTCTATACATTGTTAATGTGGTAAATTACTATTCTAGCTGCAAACGTCTGTTTTTTAATGCAATATCTACATAAGTGTAGAGAGGCCCATTTCCAGCAACCATCACTCCAGTGTTCTAATGGTACATTGTGTTTGCTAACTGTGTTAGAAGGCTAATGGATGATTAGAAAACACTTGAAAACCCTTGTGCAATTATGTTAGCACCGCTGTAAACAGTTTTGCTGTTTAGAGGAGCTATAAAACTGCCCTTCCTTTGAGCTAGTTGAGAATCTGAAGCATTACATTTGTGGGTTCGATTAAACTCTCAAAATGGCTAGAAAAAGAGAGCTTTCATGTGAAACTCGACAGTCTATTCTTGTTCTTAGAAATGAAGGCTACTCCATGCGAGAAATTGCCAAGAAACTGAAGATTTCCTACAACAGTGTGTACTACTCCCTTCAGAGGACAGCACAAACAGGCTCTAACCAGAGTAGAAAGAGAAGTGGGAGGCCCCACTGCACAACTGAGCAACAAGACAAGTACATTAGAGTCTCTACTTTGAGAAATAGACGCCTCACAGGTCCTCAACTGGCAGCTTCATTAAATAGTACCCGCAAAACGCCAGTGTCAATGTCTACACTGAAGAGGTGACTCCGGGATGCTGGACTCCAGGGCAGAGTGGCAAAGAAAAAGCCATATCTGAGACTGGCTAATAAAAGGAAAAGATTAATATGGGCAAAAGCACACAGACATTGGACAGAGGAAGATTGGAAAAAAGTGTTATGGACAGACGAATCGAAGTTTGAGGTGTTTGGATCACACAGAAGAACATTTGTGAGACGCAGAACAACTGAAAAGATGCTGGAAGAGTGCCTGACGCCATCTGCCAAGCATGGTGGAGGTAATATGATGGTCTGGCGTTGCTTTGGTGCTGGTACAGTGGGAGATTTGTACAAGGTAAAGGGGATTTTGAATAAGGAAGGCTATCCCTCCATTTTGCAACGCCATGCCATACCCTGTGGACAGCGCTTGATTGGAGCCAATTTCATCCTACAACAGGACAATGACACAAAGCACACCTCCAAATTATGCAAGAACTATTTAGGGAAGAAGCAGGCAGCAGTCACCAGATCTCAAACCCATAGAGCTGTTGTGGGAGCAGCTTGACCGTATGGTACGCAAGAAGTGCCCATCAAGCCAATCCAACTTGTGGGAGGGGCTTCTGGAAGCATGGGGTGAAATTTGTCCCGATTACCTCAGCAAATTAACAGCTAGAATGCCAAAGGTCTGCAATGCTGTAATTGATGCAAATGGAGCATTCTTTGACGAAAGCAAAGTTTGAAGGAGAAAATTATTATTTGAAATAAAAATCATTATTTCTAACCTTTTCAATGTCTTGACTATATTGTCTAGTCATTTTGCAACTCATTTGATAAATATAAGTGTGAGTTTTCATGGAAAACACAAAATTGTTTGGGTGACCCCAAACTTTTGAACGGTAGTGTATATGGCATGTCAGTGTCCGATATAGTGTGCTCAGCATGTGCCACCGGAAATATACACCGCATAAGCTGTAATGTGGGTTCTCCCGGGATTCGGCAATACCCAACATGTAGCTGTTATTAGCTACCTGGGCGCACGACAGGGCTCAGAAGGAAAGGACAACCATTTGGCCTACTGGAGCTTTTCTGGTGCTAAGTCATGTATGCAGAAGCCCCTGAGGTACCAGTACAGTTGAAAGCACCGAGAAGTGACCCCATTTTAAAAACTACACCCCTTAAGACGGTCATCTAGAGGTGTAGTGAGCATTTTGACCCCACAGGTACTGTGTAAAAGATAATTCGCAGCAGATGGTGCAGAGTGAGATTTGCAATTTTCTATATATATATATATGCCATGTCAGTGTCCGATATGGTGTCCAGCATGAGCCACCGGAGATATACACCCCATAAGCTGTAATGTGGGTTCTCCCGGGTACGGCAATACCCTACATGTGGCTGTTATTAGCTGCATGGGCACATGGCAGGGCTCAGAAGGAAAGGACCACCATTTGGCCAACTGGAGCTTTTCTCGTGCCAAGTCATGTATGCAGAAGCCCCTGAGGTATCAGTACAGTTGAAACCCCCGAGAAGTGACCCCATTTTAAAATTTACACCCCTTAAGACATTCATCTAGAGGTGTAGTGAGCATTTTGACCCCACAGGTACTGTGTAAAAGATAATGCCCAGCAGATGGTGCAGAGTGAGATTTGCAATTTTATATATATATATGGCATGTCAGTGTCCGATATGGTGTCCAGCATGTGCCACCGGAGATATACACCCCATAAGCTGTAATGTGGGTTCTCCCGGGTACGGCAATACCCTACATGTGGCTGTTATTAGCTGCCTGGGCACACGGCAGGGCTCAGAAGGGAAAGATGAGGGGGATAAGCTGTGCGGAGTGTATCCACAGGGTAAATTAAAAATTAAGGGCTGTATGATAAATTTGAAAACAATCTTTCATACAGAGCCCTGGTTTTTCGGGACACGTGTCGCATTGGTATATTGTTTGCCTCCCTTTCCCCCTCTTTAAGCAGACTCTGCACCTCTTTTGACTTTTTCCCTTCTTGCCAGTTTGGGGAACTTCTCCTGGAAAGTGTTGCCCTTGTACGATGCGTGTGGCCTCGCTTCCAGAAGTACTGGGTGCTCCCTCGTCTTGGTCTTTAAAGATTAGATTCTTGATAACCACCTCATGAAATTCCAGGAAAGTTCCCCTCTGGCCTGCACATCGATGTAGCACGTACGCATTGTACAATGCCATCTGTATGATGTGCACGGCCAGCTTCTTATAGCGCAACCTCGATTTCCGCATGGCGCTGTACGGCTTCAGGACTTGATCTGACAAGTCAACCCCTCCCATGTACCTATTGTAGTCCAGGATGCAGTCTGGTTTGGGGATCTCTGTACTGGTACCTCGTACAGGTACATGGGTACTGGTGTGGCCATGTATTGTTGTCAATACAAGGACATCTCTCTTGTCCTCTCGGGGTGGGCACTGCTCATTATCCGTATAATGTAAGAAGCGAAGTATTGCCTCATAACGCATCCTGGACATGGCGATACGGTACATCTGGGTGTGGTATAAGACGTCCGTGCTCCAGTAGGTCCTAATGGATGGCTTTTTCAGAAGCCCCATGTTCAAGTGAAGTCCCCAGAACTTACCCAACTCTGCTGCATCTACAGGGGTCCACCTATGAGATTGGGCATAAAATGATGTGGGGTTCTTAGTAATATACTGTTGGGCATATAAATTAGGAATCATGCACACGACCGTAGCCGTGTGCACGGCCGTGATTTTCGGGTCGGCCGGCTGCGGACTGTCAGCGGACTGTCAGCCGCAGGCCGCCCGCAAATCGCGGGACATGCACATGGCCGCGGCCATTGTTTTCAATGAGCCCGGACCGCAGAACCGGGCCGTAATAAGACATGCCCGTTCTTTCTGCAGTCCGGGCTACCGGGCCGTGCACGGACCGCAAAAACTACGGTCGTGTGCACGGCCCCATAGAAAAGAATAGGGCCGCAATTCTCCCTTGGATTTTCGGGGGAATTGCGGCCCCAAAAACACGGTCGTGTGCATGAGGCCTAAGTCTGGGAGACCATAAGATCTATAAAGTCATCAGTGAAGAAGAACTTGAAAAAGTCCATTTCACTGAGCCCTGCCGTATTAAATTTTATCCCTGAGCTGCCCGTGTACTCTGGGATTTGGGGCTCATAAATGTCTGGTGTGGGGGTTCAAATGGGGTCACTTCGCTCGGGGGCTTCAACTCCAGTGGTGGTCCTGGGGCGTCTCCTAGGGGGTTACTCTTCTTCATCACTGGATGAGGAGGGGGATAAATAAAACAGAGTCTCACCATCCGACGACTCAGTGTCGGAGGCAAGAAATGAATATGCCTCTTCGGCACTAAATGTCCGTTGGAACATGTTTGATTGCTTGCCTAACTAGGAGCCATATGCTGCTACCTAAACCAGCCCAAAAAATTGGTGTTTTTAAAAAACGAGTGGGCTTCCCTGAGAATAAATCTAACTAGGGCGAGGGTTCCTAACACTAAACATAATTAGATTATATTTGAACTTCTCTGAGACTAAATCTAACTACGGCGACTATTCCCTGACACTAAACCTAACTAGATTATTCCGAGCTTCCCTAACAATAAACCTAACTACGGTGACGGGTGCCTGACACTAAAACTATCTAGATTATTCCGAGCTTCCCTGACGCTAAATCTAACTATGGTGAAGGGCCCCTAACACTAGATCTAACTACGGTGACGGATTCCTGACGCTAAATTCCTTGACGCTATACCGAACTACGCTTTTTGACGGTTCCCTGACACTAACTAACTCTAATACTAAACTAACCAGTTAAATTGTCTAAATTAACAGGTTGTTTTTAAAAAAAAAATTATATATTTTTTTATTTTATATGTTTAGAAAAAAAAGAAAAAAATAATCCCCAGGGACCAAGAAATTAGTCCTGAAGACTAAGAAGTGGTCAGTGATAGGAGATAACTGACCAAAAATGTGGGGGGAACACAAGGAGGAAGGGTACAGGACTGGGCAGTGGATTGGGGAGGTGGAAAGCAGAAAAAAAGTATTTTTTTCAATTTTTTTAACTTTTTTTCACTCTTTTTCTTCTATCTCCAACAGAGGCGTTCAGGGCAGGTGCCACAGGATGTGATGTCAGGGAGAGGAAGTGAAGAGGCCGATCGCCACTATTGGACAGTTACTCACTGACTGACCAATAGTGGCGATCATGGAGGCGGGACCATCGCGACAGGTCCCGACGTATTGAGCTGTGATAGCCTGCTGTCGGAAACAGCAGCTGTCACAACTTGTGCACGCGTCATTGAAAAATGGCGATGCATTTTCCCTGCGACCGTAATATTCCGTCGCTGAGCGCAAAGGGGTTAAAATACATTGAATACACAGTGTCAAGAAACTTTAATGTAACTTTTTCAATGGTTTTCAATGACTTAAAGAGGCTCTGTCACCAGATTTTGCAACCCCTATCTGCTATTGCAGCAGATAGGCGCTGCAATGTAGATTACAGTAACGTTTTTATTTTAAAAAAACGAGCATTTTTGGCCAAGTTATGACCATTTTTGTAGTTATGCAAATGAGGCTTGCAAAAGTCCAAGTGGGTGTGTTTAAAAGTAAAAGTCCAAGTGGGCGTGTATTATGTGCGTACATCGGGGCGTTTTTAATACTTTTACTAGCTGGGCGCTCTGATGAGAAGTATCATCCACTTCTCTTCAGAACGCCCAGCTTCTGCCTGATCACGCTGTGACGTCACTCACAGGTCCTGCATCGTGTCAGACGAGCGAGGACACATCGGCACCTGAGGCTACAGTTGATTCTGCAGCAGCATCAGCGTTTGCAGGTAAGTAGCTACATTGACTTACCTGCTAACGCCGAGGCTGCTGCAGAATCAACTGAAGCCTCTGGTGCCGATGTGTCCGACACGATGCAGGACCTGTGAGTGACGTCACAGATCTGCACTGCCAGAAGCTGGGCGTTCTGAAGAGAAGTGGATGATACTTCTCATCAGAGCGCCCAGCTAGTAGAAGTATTAAAAACGCCCCGATGTACGCACATAATACACGTCCACTTGGACTTTTGCAAGCCTCATTTGCATAACTACAAAAATGGTCATAACTTGGCCAAAAATGCTCGTTTTTTAAAAATAAAAACGTTACTGTAATCTACATTGCAGCGCCTATCTGCTGCAATAGCAGATAGGGGTTGCAAAATCTGGTGACAGAGCCTCTTTAAGTGATAAGTTATCACGCTGCAGCAAGTTATCAGATTCAGGATAAGGATTCCTACATCCAAACAAAGAAACAAGAAGTTCATCTGCTCACCAGGCCGTCCATGTGTCCAATAATCTCTCGGTGCGTGGATAATAGTCTGGTAACTTTATGGAGCATTAAAATGGAGGCACACAGCCCCCTGTAGATGATGGCACACAGCCCCCCTGTAGATGAAGGCACACAGCCCCCTGTAGATGATGGCACACCGCCCCCTGTAGATGGCACACAGCCCCCTTGTAGATGATGGCACACAGCCCCCCTGTATACCATGGCACACAGCCCCCCTGTAGATGATGACACAGACACCTCTCCGGAGAAAGCACCATACCCCCCCTCCCTGTAGTAATCTTCCGGGACTCTTTCTGTAAATTCAGGACAGTCCCGAAAAATTTTCTACAGTTGACAACATTGTCCCCTGTACTAGCGCCATGATACCCTTGTAGTGGGCGCAACAATATCCAAAATTTTTGGTCTGCCTGAATGCCTCACATACTCACCGATGCATGACCCATGAGACTAGAGACCACACCTGTAGAGGACGGCGCTGCATCGGTGAGTATGTGTCATTGCGCCGCCGACAGCCAGCAAGGGAGCCAATAGTTCCCTTGCCTCTTGAATCCCCATATCACAGAACCGTTTTTAACGGCTATTACATGTATTGACAGCCGTTAAAAATTGATTCATTGACTCCTATGGGGGCCGTCTGGCCTTGAAAGCGGCCAAAAATAGGACATGTCCTATTTTTTGAAGGCCAATATTCACGGGTGGTTAAAAAAAAGCCATGTGAATACACCCATAGAACATCATTGATCTGAAAAAGGAAGTTTTTTACTGTCGTGTGAATGTAGCCTAAAACGAAATTCAATAAAATGTATCCTTTATTAGTTCAAATGTTGCCATCTTTACCTTGACTTTTAACGCATTAAATAAACAATCCCTTATCTTGACTTTTTCAATGGCTTTTGTTGTGTGATATAACGCTGCAATAAATGATATTTTATTTCACATATAGTGAAAAGTAGTAATCAGAAAATAGGTTTTTAATGTTTCGGTCTATACATTCGACCTTCTTTAGACACGGATTACGACCGTGGATACAGATATGCGGCGCTTGTGACCTCGGTCGCTATTGGATAATGGCGCCATTATTTTTGGATTACTACTTTTCGCTATATGTGAAATAAAGCATCACTTATTGCATAATACCTTGGAGTGCTGAGTTCCCATTTTTTACACATTGGCGTGGAAGCCTACTCACGCACCCCTGAAACACGGAGTGCTGGGGAATCAAGAAAGTATCATGCTGCAACAAGTTATCAGAGTCAAGTTAAAGATGGCTACATCTGTATAACAGTATAAAATCCATCTAGTAACAGATTACACGTTTCATACATTACATGTTCTTAGTCGTAGCCCCTATAATAACACATGTATCTTTCTTCCATGTTTATAAAACAGCAGCCCCATGTAACCCCTATATCCAGTGTATACACAGACAGTCTATCCAGGCAGTAGGAGATAATCGATGATGTAACTGATACTGCAGCCATTTATGATGTCACTGATGATGTCATAGACAGTACTAGTCGTTAGGTTCTATGTGCAGCTGGATTACATATTTTCTACTATTTCTGCCAATGATATCTGGACCAGGACTGTGATTGACTGTGTGATTGGCAGGTAAGATGCAGCATTTTATCATTAATTCTACATGTTACTAGATACATGAAATATATACGCTCTAGAAATCTCATATAAGGCCAGATTCACACTGGACATTACTGCAGCAATTTTTAACCACACCAACACCTCATCACAACTATATGATTGTAGAAGGATTTTTTTCTGGTGATTGTCGGGAGTTGGGTTTGCTTTTTTTTTTTTAGACAAAGTTCAAGTTCTAGTAAAATGTTTCTATTAATGCAACTAACAACTGAACATGTGGATTTTACATTCAGATTTCAATGTTTCATATTTTCTCATTAAAGTTACAACTTAGTACAACACAGTATGTTCACACAGCCTATTTTCAGACGTTTCTTGGGCCGTAAACACCCCGAAAAATAGCTGAAAATACAGAGGCTGGACGCCTCCAAACATCTGCCCATTGATTTCAATGGAAAAAGCGGGCGGTTTGTTCCGATGGTGCATTTTACGTGGGCGTTTGATAAAGTCAATAGAAAAAAGCTGTCAGTAATGTGGAATGTGACTTCTCAAGTATTTTCTAAAACAGACATGTCCAGAGAGATGTCAGATCCTCTATAATTTTATACTTTTTCAGTTTTCAATATGACGTCTAATTTTTCTGCTAAGTCTTTGTTTACATCTGTGTTGCAGGCTCTGTTAGTGGTTCTGCTCCTATGATACAGGAGTACAGCGAAAATAGCAACGCACATGTGAACAGAGCCTTAGTTGGTAGAGGGAACTCATTTATATTATCTTCACTGTTTACATATTTTATTATATTCTAATTAAAATTAGATATTATTTGTATTTTCTCAGTTACAATGGAGAATTTGGGGAGAGGTGATTCTTCTGACTGTCTTCCATCTAGATAATTGTAGCTTATTAACCCCTTAAGGACACGGCCAATTTTAGCCTTGAGGACAGAGCAATTTTTTTTACATTTCCCTCTTTGCATCCCGACGCTCATAACGCTTTTATTTTTTGTACGACGTAGTTGTATGAGACTTTGTTTTTTGCGGGACAAGTTGTACTTTATGTACGTACCATTTTTTGGTACAAATACATTATCGTTTAATTTCTATACATTTTTAATTAGATTAAAATGCAGAAAAAAAGCAGTTGTGCAGCAGTTTTAATATTTATTTTTTTTACACCATACACCGATCATCATAAATAATGGTATAGATTTGTAGTACAGGTTGTTACGGTCGTGGCGATACCAAATATGTCTATATTATTTCATGTTTTGGGACTTATATTTTAAAAAGTTGATTTATTATAAAAAAGGTGTATTTCTGTGTATTTTATTTACTTTTTATTTATTTATTTACCATTATTATTTTTTTACATTCATGTAACTTTTTTTTTTAATCCCATAAAGGGATTTATCATTTTGATTTTTATTTTGTAACTGCAATGTACTGGCATAGATCTATATGCCAGTACATTAGCCTGTTACTGATTGTACACAGGCAGTTGTTAGGGCATACCTCAGTATGCCCGAACAACAGGAAATATGTTCAGACAGCCCTGGGGTCCTTCACTGGACCCTGGGCTGTCTGGCCATACGAGTTGTGGGCTTTGATCGCATCACAGTTATTTTCTGTGACGCGATCAATGTGCAGTCCCCTCTCCTTGAACGCCGCGATCAGCTGTCATCGCGGCGTTCAAAGGGTTAACAGCGGAGAGAAGATGTTTCTCTCCTCTCCGCTGTCAGAGCGGGGCCGTGACTGTGTATTACAGCCGTTGCCCCACTCTCGATCGCGCGCACAGACGCGCAGGGACGACTGTCACACAGGACGAGTATGCTCGTCCTAATGCGCGAAGTGCTCGCCGCTCAGGACGAGCATACTCGTCCTGTGTCGGCAACCAGTTAAACAAATTTACATGTGTGTACAAAAAGCTCATCTCTAATATATAAACCTATTATTAGACATATATCACATATAAAGAATATCATTTTTCCAAATAAAAAAACATATCTTTGTTAAAAGTATACAAACATAAAAAAATAACAATCGATGGAACAAACCGGATTCAAGCCGGCATCAGCCGATCACATAAATGCACACTCATAGATGTGACTCATACAAAATCCTCTATAATAGCTAGGGGAGAAAAATAGGAACAAATATTTACCAGATGGTTGTGAATAGTCTTAAACAGCTACCGTATATTATCCTAATAAGGCTCAGCAGTAGCCAGGGCTGGCCTTAGGGGTGTGAGACCTGTGCCATTACATAGGGCGCATCCCTCGAGCAGGTGGAACGTGGCGCTGCGCTGGCTCCCTTCCACTGCTTGTGTTTTAGAAGCAGCCGGGCAACTCAGCAGCTGCCTTTCCGCTAGGGCGCTTCTCTCACTGGCGTGGCATCTCTAGCAGCGACAGCGGACATGAGGGTGCCCATCATGGCCGGTGTCGCCGCTAGCAGCCGCTGTGGCTGCTACAGTTGTAGTGACGCCACATTTAATAGTATCTGCATCTTTAAGACGCAGATACTATTGAACACTATAGCAGAGCGGAGAGTATCTGTCACAAAGTATTGCAGTTTTTTATGCATTTTTTTAATGCATTTTTACCATACAACAATTATAGGCCATGTCCCTAAACATTCTGAAACTATCAGCATTGATTGTATAGTATCAGACCATGGCTATGGACAAAAGGAAATAGCAGCACCCGGTTGTCAATTTCTGCTTACATTTCCAGGAGTAATAAAAGAGGAACGGCACAATGAAGCGCTCTATCATGGTCTCAGGTCCAGGTGTAGGAGGGCTGCTCAAAGAATAAGGAGAGCGCCCAATTAATGCCCAGTATAGAAAGTAGGAGAGTCCAAGGTAAGTGCCGAATATTTATTGTATCTCTACACAAGTTATATCACATATTTACTGGCTGGATGCTTTTTAGTAATCATGGATATTTTCTCTGGTACCGAAATCAAAGAAGCCAATTTCAGTTTTTTCAAATTGTCCCTCAGAAAATAAGGTTGTACTTCCTAATATTCCTCGCTTCAATGCTGGGGGTGGAAGAATAGAAAAAATGTCCCTTGCAAAATGTACTGAGCGCTTATTACTGACAAGCTACAAACCTGTAATATATTAGGAAAAGAGACCAAGTGCCTGGAAACCCGATGTGGTCAACTATGGATCCAGACTAAGCTGCCACCTAAACTTATTTGTTGTCAGCAAACTTGGTGCATGCCCAGTATATTCATTACATGTATCCAAATTATATGTGTCCAGAGACGCCACAAAACAAAAAGAGAATCAGAAACTCCACTTTTCTCCATGGTTTCCCTTTAAGGTTTGGTTTATATAGAGACATAACGTTTAGCTCCTTGGCATTGATGTCAAATCTATACCAGGTCCCGCCAATCACCATATACCATATATAATCTGGACACCACAGACACAATAGGCTGGTTTTATGGAAAATGTGGTCCTAGGCAACCAGCAAATTAGACTCGCACCCACCCCCATCCCACCACAAAATCTTTTTATACAGTTTTTTTTTATTTATCTGGTGGTCTAAGGCAGTGAAAGGGTTCAGTGTAAATTCACTGGTGGTTTAAGGATGTTAAAGCGGCTCTGTCACCAGATTTTGCAACCCCTATCTGCTATTGCAGCAGATAGGCGCTGCAATGTAGATTACAGTAACGTTTTTATTTTTTAAAAACGAGCATTTTTGGCCAAGTTATGACCATTTTTGTAGTTATGCAAATGAGGCTTGCAAAAGCCCAAGTGGGTGTGTTTAAAAGTAAAAGTCCAAGTGGGCGTGAATTGTGTGCGTACATCGGGGCGTTTTTAATACTTTTACTAGTTGGGCGCTCTTAAGAGAAGTATCATCCACTTCTCTTCAGAACGCCCAGCTTTTGACAGTGCAGATCTGTGACGTCACTCACAGGTCCTGCATCGTGTCGGCCACATCGGCACCAGAGGCTACAGTTGATTCTGCAGCAGCATCAGCGTTTGCAGGTAAGATCGACTTACCTGCAAACGCTGATGCTGCTGCAGAATCAACTGTAGCCTCTGGTGCCGATGTGGCCGACACGATGCAGGACCTGTGAGTGACGTCACAGATCTGCACTGTCAGAAGCTGGGCGTTCTGAAGAGAAGTGGATGATACTACTCTTCAGAGCGCCCAGCTAGTAAAAGTAGTAAACACGCCCCGATGTACGCACATAATACACGCCCACTTGTACTTTTACTTTTAAACACACCCACTTGGACTTTTGCAAGCCTCATTTGCATAACTACAAAAATGGTCATAACTTGGCCAAAAATGCTCGTTTTTTAAAAATAAAAACGTTACTGTAATCTACATTGCAGCGCCTATCTGCTGCAATAGCAGATAGGGGTTGCAAAATCTGGTGACAGAGCCTCTTTAAGGGATTATTTTTAAATTATCTGGTCGTCTAGGACAGTTAAGGGGGTGAAAAGTAAAATCAGGATTCCTCTAGGAGATGGGGCATTTGGGATTGGCATTTGTAAATTGCCCAGATTGTGACCCCCCTAATGCCAGTCATGGACACCAGGGCCTGGGTGTGACTGCAACCTCTTCACCCTTATAATTATGTTCTCTGGGTTTACACTAACATTACAAAATGTGTTCAATGTCTGACTCGTCCTGTGATAGAAAATGAAATGTGTGAAAGTAAATATATTATTATTCATTCTAGATATGGGCTTATTTTATGTTTATTCCATTATGTATTTTACAGACATTTATAACATCTGATTATGTGGCACCAGTGACAGCCGACATGCTAGGATATATACTGTATATATGTAAGTATTATAGCAAATAACAACCTATAGAAATTCTATAATCTGATGTCATCCAGAATGTTCCTATAGAGACACATGACAAGACTGTGGGAACTAATTCCCCAATGTTGTTAAACCAGGCCCGGTCTTAGGGGTGTGCGACCTGTGCGGTTACACTGGGTGCATCACCTGTCACTACTGAATGGGGCGACACTGGTCTTGATGTCTGGGGCACCCATTGCTTGAACTCTCAATCCCACTCTTCATGTAAAAAAAATAAAGGGCACTGCTCAGGGTGCAGATACATTCCCTTAATAATGGATTACATTACAGTGTGGCGGACAATATCTGTCTGGCGGTGTTATTTGGGCACTGTACGATTGCATTATTTGAGTACTATATTCTACGCCATAAAGCTGAATTCACACGCTGCAGAATTGCTGCGCGGCAAAATTCACAAGTGTTACAGGTAAATAGTTACAGTTTCAAAAACTCATCCACATGTAGCAAAAGTAAACGCTGTGAATTTTGCTGCTGCTCTATATTATTATTATTATAGACATGCTACATAAAAAAGATATTATGATATTAGTAATATATAAGGGACTTGTTATTTATGTAATTTCCTAATACATTGTTGGACTATGGAGGCAGTACACAGCGCACACAGTGTCTACATTACCAGTACTGCAGTCTGTGCGCCACATACAGGTCCGTCCACATGAAATTGCTGTGTACATGAGCCCCAGTGTATATTTCCTTCATTGTTGGGTTGTCTATACTGAACACACCTCAGTCTGGAGAAATAAAACGACACAATTATTGTTTTTTCCAGAACACCTTAAGATCGGCTGCCTGCTGCCAGGGGACTCTCCGAAGCAATATTTCATCTATGCAAGGTGCGTCTATTATTAGTTACTATGTGCAGTGTCCACCAATACCCTCCACAGTTAGAATGACACTTTTTGTATGTGCTGGGTCAGAATGCCCTTTTGTATGGCCCCACAGTAATGAAGCCCCCTTTTGTAAGCCCCGACTCAGTCCTTTTATTCCTCATATTAATAGCGCCCCCTTTGCGCCTATAAAATAAAAAATGATACTCACCTAATAGACGACCAACCGGGTTAGACATTCTGCTTCCTACAAAATCAGTGGCCTGGCGCAGACGGAGTGACATCATCATGCTGGGCCTCTGATATCATTAGTATACTCCGGGTGCCTCGTTGGCTACAGGTCTGAATTAGGCCATGGCCTACGAAATCATATGGCACGGCAGGAACCCAATGGCTCCCTGCGCCGTTATTGTTTGTCCAATTTCAGGGGCGTATGGAGCCCCAGAGCTGTGGGCCACCCCAAATCCCTGGACCCCTATTTACCCCTTTGGTAATCTTACACTGGTTGGGGAACTGGACTCTGTTCTAGATGAAAATGTTGCCATTGATTGAGATTTGTCCTAATACATTGACTTTCTTTCTCCTAGAATTAATTCCTCATAAGAGTTAATGATAACCACACGTCCCAGGAGGCCAGATCAAAGATTAAGCAGAGCCCTCCACCTCACCTCACATAATGTTCTACATTCAGCCGGACAAATTCAGTAGGAGAGTCCAAGGTCAGTGTATTTTATTAACTGTATCTCTAAATGATCGCATAGGGCGTATTACTGGTCAATACTGAAGAGGGCGCTACCACCATTGATGGCCTGGTCACCCTCAACTTACACTCCCGATCCGACATTTAGGGCCCAAACCTATCATATAAAAAAAACAGAAAGATTCAATCCCTAGTTTATTGACTGGGTGATGTTATTTGAGCACTGTAAGATTAAATAATTTGGACACTACATGGTGCATCATAAGGGGGAGGACGTCACAGATACTGCACATGTCACCATTAAACCTAAGTCCGGCCCTGGATGTGACACAATAGCTGCCACGTGACATGCCATCCACACTGACATGACCGCTGTGGCCTAGTAACTAAAGACAACAAAATCACCAGCGCAGGAGCAACAGGGAATTTTAAAAATTAGTAGGGACTATTTGTTATTTTTAGACATATGTGGCTCATACTAAGGTTTTTGAAACTGTCAGAAAATCAATTTAATAATTATTTTGTCTGTTGAATCCAGAAACACAATTTACCATTTTCTACTCTCTCTACTCCAGTCCAAAAGACTCCACAAAAGACAAATTAGAAGTTTTCCACTAAGAATAAGATTATATAGGAGAATAACGATAAGCTCCTGGTCCTTGATACAAAATCTATACCAGGGTCCTCCAACTATCATGTGCCATTATACTGCTGGTGTTATTTATGTGGCAGGGGGGCATTGGACTCTTCCTGTGATAGAAAATGAAATATGTGAAAGTAAATATATTACTATTCATTACAGATATGGGGCTATTTTATGTATGTGCATTAAATCCATTATGTATTTTACAGACATTTACAACATCTGAATATGTGGCACAAGTGACAGCCGACATGCTAGAAGATCCACTGGATATATGTAAGTATTATAGCAAATAACAACCTATAGAAATTCTATAATCTGATGTCATCCAGAATGTTCCTATAGAGACACATGACAAGACTGTGTGAACAAATTCTCCAAGGTTGTCAATAGGCAGATCATATATTTGTTGATATGATGAACCATACTAAGCGCACGTCATAATATCTTCACAGTTTATACTTTTTGTTCCAGAAATACTTATGATCGGCTGCCTGCTGCCAGGGGGACTCTCTGAAGTAATATTTCATCTATATGCGGTATGTCCATCATTGTTACTATATACAGTACCCACCAGTAGCTCTGTACATTGAAAAAAGTGATGAGCGGGCAAAATGCCAAGAAAGGCATAGCAGTGGGGAACTTTGGATAGTTGGTAGGAATAGGCATAATGTAAGTTAGGGGTATCTTTGTCCAAAATGCTGGCCACATTGGGACTGAACGTAGGTGTAAGGTAATTGGGTGAGGGGACTTAGGGTAGTGTAGTGGAATTTTAGACAGCTTTGGTCTGCCAAGAACATTTGCGATGTGTCAAGGCCTGGTTAAAGTATCTACAATGGCTTCAGGAAGGGAGAGTAGTAACTAGGGGGCCCGTCAATGACCTCGATTTCACGGCGCCACAGGCTGGAAGTTCAATAGGCCTAAATTAGGGCTAATATTTTGGTGTGAAACTGGAGGCGGCCGTACCACTATGATGCAATAGAAAAGGACTTAAGTGAGTTGCATTACACAGTCATGATCTGCAGGCATAGGTGATAATGGACACTGGCAGAATGTTTTTATGTTTACAGCACTCAAGCGGAAAGCAATGGAAGGTGCCGGGATATTGCCACGTATAGAGCCCCCACAAGTCATGTAGCACACAGAACCTGGACTTGGGGTATACTGGATTGTTGGGAACATGGCACAATGATGGGCCAAGTGCCAGGGTCCTTGCGCAGGGTTCCTGGGTCGGTGAGGGCAACATTATCCCAGGAGGGCCTCATAATCTCAACATGGGAGAGGGACATCTTGGGGGTTGCCAAAATGTTTATAACATGGAGTACTGGCACAATGTTTGGAATTACAGGAGCAGCACATCTGGATGTAAAGAGAAGCAGAAAAAGGCAACAGTAGCTGGTTGAGTCTGATTCTGATCTGTCAGATGATTATGAGTGGTCTGATGTTGGGGATAGAAGGGCTAATGGGCAAGACAATTAACCCCTTGCGTACCTTCGACGTACTATTACGGAATAAACTGTCACTATGTGAAATCACATAGTGACAGAACAGCGGCGCCAGCTGTCATTGACAGCTAACCGTCTCTGCTACCGGCCTGGGGACTAATTAACAGTCCCCAATGCCGGCGATTGCTGTGATTGGTCAGTCTCTGAAGACTGACCAATCACAGCCGTCTGTGACGTCGTCTGCAGGAGAAAGCTCCTGTCACTTTCTCTGATCTCCTCACTTCTGTGAGATACGTGAGGAGATCAGAGAAAGCGGTGTAAAAAAACAAAACACTATTTTTATTAACCCCTTCCCGAAAATGGGCGTATAGTAACGCCCTGAGGATGAAGCGGGCACAGGAGCTGTGCTCGCTCCATCTTCATCGGATGTCGGCTGTAATATACAGCCGACATCCCACTGCAACTACAGCGATCACTGTCCTCTCCAATCGCTGTAGTTTAACCCCTTAAATGCCGCTGTCAATAGCGACAGCGGCATTTAAGTGATTGATACAGAGGGAGGGGGCTCCCTCTGCACCTCATTGCCCCCCCCCCCCGCGAAAAATCGCGGGGTTCTGATGGTTGCAATGGTTGCCAGGTACGGGAGCCTATTAGGTCCTGCCCAAGGCAGGACGTAATAGGCTCAACTGTCAGTTGTAAAGTGACAGTTACAATACACTGCACTACATCAGTACATACAGAAGTAGTGCAGTGTACTGTGCAGGGGATCAGAAGATCAGATCTGCCAGTCCCCTAGTATGTGTAAAATAAAAAGTGAAAAAAAAGTAAAAAAAAAGTTTTAGATAAATAAATAAATACAAGTTTTACGTAATAAAAACAATAATCGCCTTGTTTCCCTGATCAAGCCCTTTATAATTAGAAAAAAAATGAAAAAAAAGACAAAAACTAGACATAATAGGTATCGCCGCGTTCGTATCGGCCTGACCTAAAAAAATATCATATTATTTATCCCGCACGGTGAACACCGTAAAAAAAATACCATAAAAAACAATGGCAGAATTTCCTTTTTTGGTCACGTTGTTTCCAAAAAAATTGAATAAAAAGTGATCAAAAAGTCGCGCGTAGCCAAACATGGTACCAATAAAAACGACAGTGTGTCACGCAAAAAATGTATGTACTCCGCACAGATTACATATGCCCCCACATTATAAACTGAAACACCAGTAAAACACTAAACAAAACTACTACCAAGCAAAATCTGCGCTCCAAAAGCCAAATGGCGCTCCTTCTGGGCCTGGCAATGTGCCCAAACAGCGGTTTATGACCACATATGGGGTATTACCGTACTCTGGAGAACCGCTTAACAATTTATGGGGTGTGTGTCTCCAGTGGTACAAGCTGGGCCCAACGCTTTGGGCACTGAAATAGCATATATGTGGAAAATGTCAATTTCTAATCTGCAACATCCACTGTGCACTAATTTCTGCAAAACCTTTGGGGGTCAAAATGCTCACTACACTTCTAGATGAATTCCTTGAGGGGTGTAGTTTCCTAAATGGGGTCACTTCTCGGGAGTTTTCACTGTACTCGTACCTCAGCGCAATGCAACATGGCACCAAGAACCAATTTTGTAAAATCTCCACTCCAAAAACGAAATTGCACTTTTTCCGTTTAGACCCTTGCCGTATGTCCAAATAGCCGTTTACAACCACATATGGGGTATTTCCGTAATCAGGAGAAATTGTGTAACACATTTTGGGGTGTCTTTTCTCCTGTATTCCTTGTGGAAATGAAAAATTCTGAGCTAAAGCTACAGGTTATTGGAAAAAAAAATGTTTTCATTTTCACGGACCAATTCTAATAAAATCTATAAAACACCTGGGCTCAAAATGCTCACTATACCTCTAATTTAATTCTTTCAGGGGTATAGTCTCCAAATTGGGATCACATCTGGGGAATTTCTACTGTACTGGTACTTCAGGGGCTCTGCAAATGCGACATGGCCCCCAGAAACCAATTCAGCAAAATCTGAGCTGCAAAATCCAAATGGTGCTCCGTCCCTTCTGAGCCCTGCCGTGGGTCCAAACAGCAGTTTATTACCACATATGGGGTATTACCGTAATCAGGAGAAATTGCTTTACAAATGTTGAGGTGCTTTTTCTCCTTTATTCCTTATAAAAATTAGAAAATTCTGTGTTTTTTCCAAAAAAAAGTCTCTTTTCATCTTCACAGACTAATTCCAATAAATTCAGCAAAAAACCTGTGGGGTCAAAATGATAACTATACCACTAGAAAAATTCCTTGAGGGGTATAGTTTCCAAAATGGGGTCACTTTTGTGGGGATTCCACTGTTTAGGTCCCTCCAGGGCGTTGCAAACGTGACACGGCACTGAAAACCATTCCAGTAAAATCAGAGCTCCAAAATCCAAATGGGGGTTATTCCCTTCTGAGCCCTGCTGTGGGTCCAAACAGCAGTTTATTACCACATATGGGGTATTTCCGTAATCGTGAGAAATTGCTTTACAAATGTTGGGGTGCTTTCTCTCCTTTATTTCTTGCAAAAATTAGAAATTTTTACGTTTTTCTAGAAAAAAAGTAGATTTTCATTTTCACAGACTAACTCCAGAAAATATAGCAAAATACCTGTGGGGTCAAAATGCTAACTATACCCCTAGATAAATTCCCTGAGGGGTGTAGTTTAAAAAATGGGGGTCACTTTTGGGGGTTTCCACTGTTTTGGCACCACAAGACCTCTTCAAACCTGACATGGTGCCTAAAATATATTCTGAAAAAAGGAGGCCCCAAAATCCAAGAGGTGCTCCTTTGCTTCTGAGGCCTGTGTTTCAGTCCATTACCGCACTAGCACCACATGTGGGATATTTATAAAAACGGCAGAATCTGGGCAATAAATATTGAGTTGCGTTTCTCAGGTAAAACCTTCTGTGGTACAGAAAAAAATGTATTACATATGAATTTTGTAAAAAAAAATGAAATTTGAAAATTTCAGCTCTACTTTCCTTCAATTCCTGTAAAACGCCTAAAGGGTTGAAACACTTTCTGAATGCTGTTTTGGATACTTTGAGGGGTGCAGTTTTCAAAATGGGGTGTTTTATGGGGGTTTCTAATATATAGGGCACTCAAAACCACTTCAGAACTGAACTGGTCCCTGAAAAAATCGCTTTTTGAAATTTTCTTAAAAATATGAGAAATTGCTGCTAAAGTTCTAAGCCTTGTGAGGTCATAGAAAAATAAAAGGATGTTCAAAAAACGATGCAAACATAAAGTAGACATATGGGAGATGTTAATTGGTAACTATTTTGTGTGGTATTACCATCTGTTTTACAAGCAGATGCATTTAAAATTGGAAAAATCATAATTTCTTCATATTTTCGCTAAATGTTGGTGTTTTTCACAAATAAGCAATGAATTTATCGACCAAATTTTTGCACTAAACTAAAGTACAATATGTCACGAGAAAACAATCTCAGAATCAATTGGATAGGTAAAAGCATTCCGGAGTTATTACCACATAAAGTGATACATGTCAGATTTGAAAAAATGGGTCTGGTCCTCAAGGCCAAAATGAGCTGGGTACTCAAGGGGTTAAGGTGCTGAAAAAAAATGTTTAAGCAGGATAAAGCAAAAAGGTAAAAGCGAGGAGGCGTGATACCGAAAGCCAATCCTTTACTGGAAAGAGGGGGTAAAATTTGGGGTCAGGAAACATGTTTGTTGATTTCTACCTAAACACACTTGTCCCAGGAAATGTTGGGAACGATAAGTGGGGAAAGGCTTGTCTAGTTTTTGAGATGTCTATGGAAGCCGTTGCAGCTTGAGTGGTTGGGTAGCTGTCAGAGGGAAAAGAGGCAGAGGAGGTTATTAGGGATTGAGTGTAGAGATTTTGTATAGTATTGCAGTGTTATGGTGGTGGACCAGGACCCCCTTATTGATCAGGTGCCAATAAAAAGGGATGGTGCCTGTAAAGAAGGCTGGTAAGTATAAAAAAAATACATCTGTCGCATCTAAAAGAGGCATCAGTAAACGATGCAATAGACAAGGTGTTGAGTGAGTTGCATCATTAAAGCAGAATCTGCAGGTACGGGTGACAATGGATACTTGCAGAATGTTTTTGTGCCTACAGGACTGAAGCGAGAAGCAACGGAAGGGACCCGGATATTGCCACGGATAGGGCGTCCATGAATCATGCAGCACAAGGAACTGGACTTGGGATGTAATTGACTTTGGAGGCGATGGCGTACATTTGCAAAGAACGTAGTTGGCTTTCGAAGCGCGTAAGCGGTCTTGTATCATCAAGTCAACATGTCGTGTGGTTTATAAAATGTTTTTCTAATAAAGTCATCACATTGTCATGAGGATTGCTGGCCCGTATTTTCTTCTGTTTGCTGTAAATTTGTTGGACAGTGTGGTCAGGGGGTCATGAAGATTGGTCAGGGTGATCATTGGCTACCTGGGTAGGGGGACAGTTGGGTGCAGGTGGCCACGGCTGGCCCTAGAAGCGGAATTGGATGCCTGATGGTGCAGAACAAGGATGGGTGTGAGAAGGGTGGAGAGCAGTGCGACTTGCATAGCACGCCATGGCAAATTATCCGGCTATTGAAGACAAATCCTAAATACAATAGTTTAGTGTACAAATACAATATCAGATTCAAGCATAGATACGTATAGCATAGAGACGGGGCTAGAAATAAGCTCAGTTTATATATAAAGCACCAAAAAAAAGCTCAGTGTTATGGCTACGGACCGCTGCCGCTCACCCTCTGCAAATGGATGCGACCGCCACTACCTGGCTACCTGCCTAAATTCTCCTCCCAGAGACCACGGCTGGTGCGACCTTCCCTTCCTGGAGGGTGCGAGGAGTGCCTTAAAGAGGCAGCGCACGCACTTCCTAAAAGTTTCCTATCCTACCCCAGTGCACCCCCAGCACTCTGCCCTCCCACTCCTTGCTTGAACGTTGTTTGTACTTTTCCCATGTTTGTATTGCAAGTGGTCCCTTAGGGTTTTCCTGCTTGCTCCCAGTGTTCCCGTTCCCTGCATCCTATCTCTTGTATCTCGTGCTGTCTCCTAACTGTGCCTGCCTTGTATCTGAGTCGTGTGGTACGGCCTGCTGTATCACCACAACTGTGTGTCATCTGCCATCCCTGGTGCCATCCACCTCGACTGGCGCCACCTGTCACACCTAGCCCTATCTGCGCCGGAGCCTGCTATGGCAGAGTGGCCTCGTGGGTCCACATAAGGATGTAGCCATCTTTAACTTGACTCTGATAACTTGCTGCAAAATAAGGGATCTTTCCACTGTGTATTTAATGCGTTAAAAGTCAAGCTAAAGACGGCTACATCTGTACCCTAGATCGTGATAGTACGCTCAGGCCATGGAACCCGCTGGCTAGCCTAAGACCACAGTTCAGGTCATACGCCAGGATCAACTCCTCGTGGCTGTAAACTCCATCATCACCCGACTGGATCAACTCCCTGTTCCTTCCCGAGAGACTGCTGCCATTCCACTGCCCGTTACTTCTCCTGTCTGTCCCGGATCCACAGTTGCACTGTCTCTTCCTCCTCGCTATGACAGTGATCCTAGAGCCTGAGAGGGTTCATCAATCAATGTACCATGCATTTTAGACTGTGTGCTCACCTCTTCTCCTCTGATGAGGCCAAGATAGCGTTCATTATTTCCCTCCTCGCTGGCAAGTCCCTCGCATGGGCGAACCCCATCTTGGATCGTCAGGTGCCAGAAATTTCGGACTTATCCCTATTCTTACAGACTTTTCGTGCGGTGTTCAAGGAGCAGGGTCTAACATCCTCAGCAGCAGCCACTCTGCTAACCCTCAAGAAAGGGGCGTCCACATTAGGAGAACATGCCATCTCCTTCCGTACCCTGGCAGCAAAGTTGGCATGGAACAATGAAGCATTGGTAGTGACCTTTTTGCAGGGACTGTCCTCACACATCAAGGACGAGCTGGCAGCCCGCAACCTCCCACCTACCCTGGATGCCCTTATCCTGTTGGCTACCTGGGTCAACATGAGGATCCAGGAACGCGATCAGGAGGTTCGGGGGAGAGACATTTTCACAGATTGGCACCCTCGTTCAGGTCTGTGTTTGTATTGCGGACTTAAAGGCCGTTTCGTTCACCAATGTCCACAAAAGCTGGGAAACTCCAGCACCTAGAGAGGCAACTCTAGGTGGGATGATGCCAAACGTCAAAACCTCTTCCAAATTATCTATTCCTGTGACCATCATCTCGGGAGAGACATCACACTTCTCCTCTGCCTATCTTGACTCCAGGGCAGCTGGAAATTTCATCCAGCAGGATTTAGTGGACCGACTACATCTACCCACAGTTCTTCTAGAGAGACCCCTTGCTGTTGCTTCTGTAAATGGACTACCATTGCCCGATCCTATTGTGGCTATCATAAAACCACTGACGTCACAAATTGGAGTCCTTCACTCTGAACAGATCACCTTCCTATTCCTGCCTAAAGCCATCAACCCGGTTCTACTGGGTCTGCCTTGGCTTCATCTACACGCCCAGGTCCTTGACTGGAGTCCGCCCTGTTTTGCCTCCACTGCCTCAGTCACTCTCCGATCTACCATCTCATTATGCTAGTTTTGCGGACATCTTCAGTAAGAGCAGGTAGATAAAAACATTGGGAACCAGGTGGGATCCATTGTAAAAAAGAGACAACATCCAGGCGCAATACTTCAGGGAGTCCAACACATTTTTGAGAAAAATATATATATAATTCATTGTCTAAAACAATAGATCATAATAAAACATACATAAAAAAGAGAGATAGAGGTTCTCTTGAGGCACAATGCGTTTAGGGGAAACAGAACCCCTTTATCAAGTAAACAAGAGACCATAAAGTTTTCCAGAGAACCCCTTTAATGACCGCCGTGAAAAGGTGTAATGTTATTAAGGGGTTATATTCGCATTGTTGGGCGGTCATCTCCAGTTTACTGTAGTATCATTATTATTATTACACCAAAATTTATATGATATTATATAATAATAAATTATATAATATATATATTATTATATTATACCTGTTAGGAGATGTTGTCACCCCCAGATGAGGGCTGTGCCGAAACGTACTTCGTGGTTGGCGCCATCCCGGTTATGTCATGCAGATGGGTATATATTGCGGTATGTTATTTCATATGCTGTACTCTTTTGAACATGTGTTGCAACTATCCTAGGACCATCAATACTTGTATTTAGCTTCTTGTCCATGTCCTTATCCATCCTGCAGTATTGCAAAGACAATTTATATTATATATGGTATATAACTTATTTCATATATTCCTTAGCACTTTGTACTTAAGATGTATCCGTATTGTTATGGGCATATGTTCACCCTGTGTATTTCACTTCCGGAGATGTGGCTATATCTATTGTGTGACTCTTTTTGTCATTTGTCCTCTATATTTAATAAAGTTTTTTGATACTTTTCAAAAGCATCACTATTGGTGCCCTGTGCCATTATTGTTTAGGTTAGGTTCGCCCCCTGCCGCTAGGTGCTGTGGGGTAACACAGGAGGAGGCGTGTGTAGATGCCTGGGGGACTCAGTGGGGTGCCTGCTGAACATGGTGGGGCGGTTCCCTGGTGAAGGGTGCGGGTCCACCCCAGGTTTTTGCGTGGGCGGTCCTGTAAAGTCTGGGTAGGAGGGAGGTTTTCCACATTTTCCCTTGTTAAGCCTCTTCTGGTGAGTCATGAGGCGGTTGCGGTCTCAGTCCAGACTGAGGCACCTAATGAGGTAAACGGGGATCAGTTGGCTGTGTATGTCTGCTTCAAGGGATCCCTGGGTGCCCATCTTAAGCAGGAGGTCAGGAAACATATAGGGAAGGATGAGTATGTGGAGATCTTCCCCCTCCTCCCCTTGAAGAAGTTCTATCTGGACCAGGAGAAGAAGGAATAGAGCAAAAAAGGTGTTATCTCCTGATTCCGCAAACGTTTACCAATTGGTTGCATGCATTTGCGATTCTAGCTAGTGTGATTTGCAAAAAATGCTGGAGCACTGATCGGCCCTTTTATGTTTTATGGATTCTGTTGGGGAATCACATAGGGTGTATTAGGGCCTGGTATAGCTCCGTTATGATAAAGAAGTCAGAATACAGACAACGCAGTTAAATCTAAGCTTTATACAGAACATAGTGGAACGTCAAAAACAGCAAAAAAATCGCAAAGACAACCACCACTTAAAACCTTAATTTAAAGAATCAAAAGAAATTTTATAAAACAACACCAGCCCCAAGTGAATATAATTCGTAATGTTACATAGTTACATAGTTACATAGTTAGTATGGCTGAAAAAAGACACATGTCCATCAAGTTCAACCAAGGGACGGGAAAAGGGAAGGGAAAAATTTCTACACATAGGAGCTAATACTTTTTTATTCTAGGAAATTATATAACCCTTTTTTAAAGCCATCTACTGTCCCTGCTGTGACCTTCTCCTGCGGTAGGCTATTCCATAGATTCACAGTTCTTACAGTAAAGAAGGCTTGTCGCCTCTGCAGGTTGAACCTTTTTTTCTCCAGACAGAGGGAGTGCCCCCTTGTTTTTTGAGGGGGTTTTACATGGAACAGGATTTCACCATATTTTTTGTATGTGCCATTAATATATTTATGTAAATTAATCATGTCCCCCTTAGTCGTCTTTTTTCAAGGCTAAATAGGTTTAATTATTTTAATCTTTCCTCATAACTTAGATTCTCCATGCCCCTTATTAGCTTTGTTGCTCTTCTTTGTATTTTTTTCCAACTCCAGGGCATCCTTTCTATGAACTGGAGCTCAGAAGTGAACTGCATATTCTAGATGAGGCCTCACTAATGTTGTAGGGGGTAAGGGAATGATAATGCTGGGAACTCTCTCTGTTATACCCTACTTAAACCCTGCCCACCACTGCGGGATAGCCGCTCTGATGACAGCAATACAACACTCGAGCCTACAGTACCTATTATACGCTAGATCCACCCGGATAATTATTAGTGAGACCGAAGAAATGACCAAAAACGTCCACTTCCAGTGCCATTCCCTTTGTCCGAAGGTTGTAGTTCATAAGGGAAGCAAATATAGTTACTGGCCATACCAATCAGATCCTGAGTATACAGTAATAGACGTGTGAGATAATTGTTGTTTGGGTAAATATACGTTTCAAAGATAAGGAACAGTACAGAAGGTTGTATTGATCATGACAATAATTATATATTTAGATATTCCAAAAAGAAGGACCAGTACAAAATAAAGTTGCACTGATCACAGCAATAGTACTTGTATGTCCCCGGTGTAGAAAGAAGTCAGCCGCATAGTTTAGCTGGCCACCCGATGTCAGTCCATAATGGTGCAGGGGATAGAGGAGTATTCCCTGCACATAATACAAATAGCATCTGATGTCATAAAGTACTGCCCCGGATGTGATGATGAGCGGTACCATTGCACGGTGCAGAAGTCTATCAAGCATGTGTCACTGGTGGGAGTATCACGTGTCTCCCATGACACGAATGCCCAGAGTGTAGTCCATGATGCTTCTCATGACATGAGCTGCCAACGTGTGTCAACAGATAGGGAACCAATAAGTGTGTCAGATGCCGGATACCACATCATCGGTAGCTGTGTATTATATCTGTAGAGACCTGACCACAAATGTATTAATTCTAGGCACTCTCAGGAGTTTTTAGTGGTGGTCCTCTCTGTGATTTTCTTTTTCGGTTTTTACCTTCCACTTTGTTCTGTAGTCAGCGTACTGACAGCCCCATGATAAAATCACAGCGTACTTATGGAGTGACAGAGGGAGCCGCCTCCCGCTGTCTACCCACTTAAATGCTGCGGTTGCCATTGACTACACCATCTAAGAGGTTAAATTGTCAAGATCAGAGGTTTCAATCAAAGCCTCCTGTGCCCACACAATCACCATGATGGAATAGTACGTCACGGTGGCCCTATGTAAGGCAATCCATGACGTACATTTATTTTATGGAGGCTTAAGGGGTTAATTTTATGGCTGAACGGTGTATAATCATCAAGGGCATAATAATAGGGGTTGCAGAGGTAAAAGCCTCACTGGTGCCATGCTACCTGAGGGGCCACAAAAGAAGACACTTTAATTATAAATGGAGCACAGTCTAGAAAAATAGTTGCCTATTGGTCAGTGTCTGTAGTGTCCGGAATAAAAAGAATACGTTGTTTGAAGGTAAAGTTGTTATGATGAGACGACCCCTTTAAATACAGAAGTGACAGTTTTACACAATGATTCCATTTATATAAGTGACACTATTGATATATTTGTTCCGCAATATGTCAGCTTCTATGTACAGATGTAGTGATCTTTAACTTGAAATTAACCCCTTAAGGACGCAGCCTAGTTTGGGCCTTAAGGCTCAGAGCCCATTTTTTAAATCTGACATATTTCACTTTATGTGGTAATAACGTCGGAATTCTTAAACCTATCTAAGCGATTCAGAGATTGTTTTCTCGTGACACATTGGGCTTCATGTGCATGGTAAAATTTTGTTGATATATTGCAATATTTAGAGAACATTTTGAAAAAATAGCATGTTTCAGAATTTCAATGCATCTGTTTTTAAAACAGACGGTTATACCACCCAAAATAGTTACTAGTTCACATTTCCCATATGTCTTGGGAATTCCCATATATTGGCATTGTTTTTTGAACATTCTTTTATTTTTCTTGGACGTTACAAGGCTTAGAACATAAACAGCAATTTCTCATATTTTTAAGAAAATTTCAAAAGCCTTTTTTTAAAGGTACCTCTTCAGTTCTGAAGTGGCCTTGAGCGGCCTATGTATTAGAAACCCCCATTAAACACTCCATCTTAAAACCTAGACCCCTCAAGGTATTCAAAACAGCATTTAGAAAGTTTTTTAACACTTCAGGCATTTCACAGGAATTAAAGCAAAGTGGAGGTGAAATTTGCAAATTTCATTTTTCTTGCTGAATTTTAATTTGATGATTTTTTTTTCTGTAATACAGAAAGTTTTACCAGAGAAATACTACTAAATATGTATTTTCCAGATTCTGCCGTTTTTAGAAATGTCTCACATGTGGCTCTAGTGTTCTCGTGGACTAAAACACAAGCCTCAGAAGCAAAGAAGCACCTTGTGTATTTTGAGGCCTCTTTTTTATTAGAATATATTTTAGGCAGCATGCCAGGTTTGAAGAGGTGTTGAGGTGCCAAAACAGTAGGAATCCCCCAATAGTGACCCCATTTTGGAAACTACTCCCCTCAAGGAATTCATTTATGGTTGTTGTTATCATTTTGACCACACAGTTTTTTCACAGTACCTATTTGAATTGGGCTGTGAAATTAAAAAAATGAAATTTTTTCCAATAAGATATCATTTTTTATCTAAATTTCTTATTTTCACAGGGAATAAAATACCCCATTATGTTGCCAAATTTGTCCTTAGTGCGGCAGTACCCCATTTGTGGTGATAAACTTCCGTTTGGGCCCTTGGGAGGGCTCAGAAGGAAAGGAGCGCTATGTGTTTGTTGGAGTGCAGATTTTGCTGGATTGGTTTTCGGGTGCCATGTCGCATTTGCAGAGCCCCAGAGGTATCAAAGCAATGGAAACCCACCAGAAGTGACCCCATTTTGGAAACTACACCCCTCAAGGAATTCCTTTATGGTTGTTGTTATCATTTTGATTGCACAGTTTTTTCACAGTACCTATTCGAATTGGGCTGTGAAATTAATAAAATGTCATTTTTTCAAATAAGATATCATTTTTTATCTAAATTTCTTATTTTCACAGGTAACAAAATACCCCATTTTGTTGCCCAATTTGTCCTTAGTGCGGCAATACCCCATTTGTGGTGATAAACTGCCGTTTGGGCCCATGGGAGGGCTCAGAACGAAAGGACCACCGTTTGGCCTACTGGAGCTTTTCTGGTGCTAAGTCATGTATGCAGAAGCCCCTGAGGTACCAGTACAGTTGAAACCCCCGAGAAGTGACCCCATTTTAGAAACGACACCCCTTAAGACATTAATCTAGAGGTGTAGTGCGCATTTTGACCCCACAGGTAAGCAGATGGTGCAGAGTGAGATTTGCAATTTTCTATATATATATATGCCATGTCAGTGTCCGATATAGTGTGCCCAGCATGTGCCACCGGAGATATACACCCCATAAGCTGTAATGTGGGTTTTCCCGGGTACGGCAATACCCTACATGTGGCTGTTATTAGCTGCCTGGGCACACGGCAGGGCCCAGAAGTAAAGGACCACCATTTGGCCTACTGGAGCTTTTCTGGTGCTAAGTCATGTATGCAGAAGCCCCTGAGGTAGCAGTACAGTTGAAACCACAGAGAAGTGACCCCATTTAAAAAACTACACCCCTTAAGACATTCATCTAGAGGTTTAGTGAGCATTTTGACCCCACAGGTACTGTTTAAAAGATAATGCGCAGCAGATGGTGCAGAGTGAGATTTGCTATTTTCTATATATATATGCCATGTCAGTGTCCGATATAGTGTGCCCAGCATGTGCCACCGGAGATATACACCCCATAAGCTGTAATGTGGGTTTTCCCGGGTACGGCAATACCCTACATGTGGCTATTATTAGCTGCCTGGGCACACGGCAGGGCCCAGAAGTAAAGGACCACCATTTGGCCTACTGGAGCTTTTCTGGTGCTAAGTCATGTATGCAGAAGCCCCTGAGGTACCAGTACAGTTGAAACCCCCGAGAAGTGACCCTATTTTAAAAACTACACCCCTTAAGACATTCATCTAAAGGTGTAGTGAGCATTTTGACCCCACAGGTACTGTGTAAAAGATAATGCGCAGCAGATGGTGCAGAGTGAGATTTGCAATTTTCTATATATATATGCCAGGTCAATGTCCGATATAGTGTGCCCAGCATGTGCCACCGGAGATATACACCCCATAAGCTGTAATGTGGGTTCTCCCGGGTACGGCAATACCCTACATTTGGTTGTTATCAGCTGCCTGGGCACACGGCAGGGCTCAGAAGGGAAAGATGAGGGGAATAAGCTGTGTGTGGAGTGCATCAGGGTAAATTAAAAAATAAGGGATGTATGATAAATTCAAAAAACAATCTTTCATACAGAGCCCTGGTTTTTCGGGACACGTGTCGCATTGGTATGTTGTGTCCTTCCTTATCACCCTCTTTGAGCAGACTCTGCACCTCTTTTGACTTTTTCCCTTCTTGCCAGTTTGGGGAACTTCTCCTGGAAAGTGTTGCCCTTGTACGATGCGTGTGGCCTCGCTTCCAGAAGTACTGGGTGCTCCCTCGTCTTGGTCTTTAAAGATTAGATTCTTGATAACCACCTCATGAAATTCCAGGAAAGTTCCCCTCTGGCCTGCACATCGACGTAGCACATACGCATTGTACAATGCGATCTGTATGATGTGCACGGCCAGATTATTAAACCCTCATTTTCCGCATGGCGCTGTAGGATTTTTAGGACTTGATCTGACAAGTCCACCCCTCCCATGTACCTATTGTAGTCCAGGATGCAGTCTGGTTTGGGGGTCTCTGTACTGGTACCTCATACAGGTACATGGGTACTGGTGTGGCCATGTATTGTTGTCAATACAAGGACATCTCTCTTGTCCTTCTACTTGACACACAATATGTTGCTGCTAGAATGTGCCCTGCTCTCACCCCTTCTGAGTGTTTGCCCAAGCAGAGTCTTAGGGAGACCTCTCAGATTTTTTCTAGCAGTGCCACATGCCACAGTACTTATGGAAGCGAGGCATTTGAAGAGTGGGACGCTGGTATAAAAATTATCCAGGTAGAGGTTGTAACCCTGGTCCAGCAGTGGGTGCACGAAATCCCACACAATTTTTGCATTAATTCCCAGTAAGGGGGGGGCATTCTGGGGGCTGAATACTGCTGTCCTTCCCTTCATATATTCTAAATTTGTAGGTATACCCTGATGCACTCTCGCACAGCTAAACATCTTCACGCCATACCTTGCCCTCTTACTCGGCAGGTACTGGCAGAATTGAAGCCTCCCTTTAAAATGTACCAGGGACTCATCTGTAATGATTGGGGTAGAGAAACAGACAAGTGAGCCCTAATCTACCCGCTACTCTGTCCCTGCCTACTTGCAACGACCCACCCTATGCGACGGGGTACAACTGGGCGGCGGTCCCTACGCTCAGTAAGTGCACGAGACAAACAGACAAGGGTACACAAAGCGAAGGGAAATGGGGCAGTTGCCCACGGCAACACCGTGAGCAACAAGAGAGGTGAACGAGCCGAGTCAAACCAGGAGTGTACGAGGTACCAAACGCAGAGCAGGAGAGTAGTCATTAAGCTAGGGTCAGTATGGAGCAGGATCAAATAGTCACAAGCTGTAGCTGGGCCAGGAAACCACATGAGAAGAATCACAAGCAAAGGAGGAACAGGAAAGGCAGGTATAAATAGACAGAGGGCGGGAGCTAGCTGAGTCTGGCCAGGCTGCGATAGGCTCTCCCACTCCTAAGCCTGCCAGCCTGAGTGGTGGAAGCTGGAGTCAGTCTCAGAGACATAGACTCAGGTGCAGACTGATTACCTATGGGCGTTAACCCCGAAGCTGTGCCTGGCAGATCCTTTACAGTACCCCCCCTTTTATGAGGGGCCACCGGACCCTTTCTAAGTGGACCTGGTTTTTTGGGGAAACGAAGGTGGAACTTCCTGACCAATACCCCAGCGTGAACATCCCGGGCGGGTACCCAAGTCCTCTCCTCAGGCCCGTATCCTCTCCAATGGACCAGGTACTGGAGGGAGCCTTGGACCATCTTGCTGTCCACAATCTTGGCCACCTCGAATTCCACCCCCTCAGGGGTGAGAATGGGAACAGGAGGTTTCCTCGAGGGAGCCAAGGACGGGGAGCAGCGTTTAAGGAGGGAGGCATGAAACACGTCGTGTATTCGAAAAGATGGGGGCAACTCCAGTCGGAAGGAGACAGGATTGAGGACTTCAATGACCTTATACGGCCCAATAAAGCGGGGAGCAAATTTCTTGGACGGGACCTTAAGGCGCAAGTTCCTAGAAGATAACCACACCAGATCCCCGACCATAAACAAGGGGTTAGCAGAACGTCTTCTATCAGCCTGAGTTTTTTGTACGCTCTGGGACGCCTCTAGGTTCTTCTGAACCTGTGCCCACACAGTGCACAGTTCCCGATGAACGACCTCTACCTCGGGATATTTGGAACTACCAGGTGAAACGGAGGAGAACCGTGGATTAAACCCAAAATTACAGAAAAAGGGGGAGACCCCTGACGAGTTACTGACCCGGTTATTAAGGGAAAATTCGGCGAGGGGAATGAATGAGACCCAATCATATTGACAGTCAGAGATAAAACACCTTAAATATTGTTCTAGAGATTGATTAGTCCTCTTGGTTTGGCCATTAGTTTCAGGATGGAAGGCAGAGGAGAAGGACAGATCAATCTCCAACTTTTTACAGAAGGCTCTCCAAAACAATGAAACAAATTGTACCCCTCTGTCCGAAACAATATTGACAGGGACCCCATGGAGACGCAGGATGTGTTTGACAAACAAGGTAGCTAACGTCTTGGCATTGGGTAGTTTCTTGAGGGGCACAAAGTGGCACATCTTACTGAAGCGGTCTACTACAACCCACACCACCGACTTGCCTTGAGATGGAGGCAAATCGGTGATAAAATCAATGGAGATATGGGTCCAAGGTCTCTGGGGAATGGGCAAAGAACGTAGTAAGCCCGCTGGTCGGGACCTGGGAGTCTTGGACCTAGCACAAACCTCACAAGCGGCGATGTAGGCCTTAACGTTTTTAGGCAACCCAGGCCACCAATAGATTCTGGCAATGAGGTGTTTGGTACCCAGGACGCCTGGATGACCAGATAGTGCGGAGTCATGATTTTCCCTAAGTACCCTTAGCCGGAATTGCAGGGGAACAAACAGCTTGTCCTCAGGAAGGTTCCCGGGAGCTGAACCTTGATCAGCCGCAATTTCTGAGACTAAATCAGAATCAATAGAAGAAATGATTATACCAGGAGGCAGAATACAAGCAGGATCTTCCTCCGAAGGGGGGCTGGCCATGAAGCTACGCGACAGTGCATCGGCCTTAATATTTTTAGACCCAGCCCTATAGGTAACCAAAAAGTTGAATCTGGTAAAAAATAGCCCCCATCGAGCTTGTCTCGGGTTTAGCCTCCAGGCAGATTCTAGGAATACCAAATTCTTTTGGTCGGTAAGGACCGTTACCTTGTGCCTAGCCCCCTCCAGGAAGTGGCGCCACTCTTCAAATGCCCATTTAATGGCTAAGAGTTCGCGGTTGCAAATATCATAGTTACTCTCAGTGGGCGAAAACTTCCTGGAGAAGTAGGCACAGGGACGGAGATGGGTGAGGGACCTGGTACCCTGGGACAAGACAGCCCCCACTCCCACCTCGGATGCGTCAACTTCCACGATAAATGGCTCCATTTGGTTGGACTGAAGCAGCACCGGGGCCGAGATAAAGCACTTCTTAAGGACCTCAAAAGCCTTGACAGCCTCAGGAGGCCAGTGGAGGAGATCAGCACCTTTGCGAATGAGGTCCGTAAGAGGCTTAGCGATGACCGAGAAGTTAGCAATAAATCTCCTGTAATAATTAGCGAACCCCAAGAAACACTGTAACGCCTTCAGGGAGGCAGGTTGGACCCATTCCGCCACAGCCTTGACCTTGGCGGGGTCCATGCGGAATTCATGAGGAGTGAGAATTTGACCCAAAAATGGTATCTCCTGTACCCCAAACACACATTTTTCGGTTTTCGCAAACAGTTTGTTTTCCCGAAGGACCTGGAGCACCTTCCTGACATGCTCAATGTGGGAGGACAAGTCCTTGGAAAACACCAGTATGTCATCAAGGTACACTACAAGAAATACCCCCAGGTAATCCCTTAAAATCTCATTTATGAAATTCTGGAAGACCGCAGGAGCATTACACAACCCAAAGGGCATGACGAGGTATTCGAAATGACCTTCGGGCGTGTTAAACGCAGTCTTCCACTCATCCCCCTCTTTGATGCGGATAAGGTTATACGCCCCCCATAGATCAAACTTAGAGAACCATTGGGCCCCCTGAACCTGATTGAAGAGATCAGGAATCAAAGGAAGGGGATACTGTTTCCTTACAGTGACCTTATTCAAGTTACGGTAGTCAATGCATGGCCTAAGACCACCATCCTTCTTCCCTACGAAGAAGAAGCCAGCACCTACCGGAGAAGTAGAGGGGCGAATGTAACCCTTGGCCAGGCATTCCTGGATATACTCTCTCATGGCTTCACGTTCGGGACAAGAAAGATTAAATATCTTACCCTTAGGGAGCTTAGCTCCTGGTACCAATTCGATAGCGCAATCATATTCTCTATGAGGAGGTAACACTTCGGAGGCCTCCTTAGAGAAAACATCAGCGAAGTCCTGCACAAACTCCGGTAGCGTGTTCACCTCCTCAGGGGGAGAAATAGAATTAACAGCAAAACATGACGTCAAGCATTCATTACCCCATTTGGTAAGCTCCCCAGTATTCCAGTCAAACGTGGGATTATGCAACTGCAACCAGGGAAGGCCTAAAACCAAATCGGATGATAATCCCTGCATCAACAGTACAAAGCACTGCTCCAAATGCATGGAGCCAACAAGGAGTTCAAAAACAGGGGTATGCTGTGTAAAATAACCATTAGCAAGAGGAGTGGAGTCGATACCCACTACCAGGACAGGTTTAGGCAAATCAATCAAAGGCATAGCTAGAGATATAGCAAATTCCACAGACATGATATTAGTAGAAGACCCTGAATCCACGAAGGCACTGCCGGTAGCAGACCTACCACCAAAAGAGACCTGAAAGGGAAGCAAGATTTTATTACGTTTCATATTTACGGGAAATACCTGTGCGCCCAAGTGACCTCCCCGATGATCACTTAGGCGCGGAAGTTTTCCGGCTGCTTATTCTTACGCCTAGGACAGGTGTTCACTTGATGCTTGTCATCCCCACAAAAGAAGCAGAGACCATTCTTCCTGCGGTACTCTCTATGTTGTCGGGGGGACACGGAGGCCCCGAGTTGCATAGGTACCTCCGAGTCTTCCGTGGAAGAGCGAAGCAACGGGACCTCGGGAGGCATGATGGGGGAGTCAGAGGGGAGAACACAAAAACGTTCAAGTTGTCGTTCCCTGAGACGTCGGTCAAGTCGTACCGCTAAAGCCATAACCTGGTCTAGGGAGTCAGAAGAGGGATAGCTAACTAGCAGGTCTTTCAGGGCGTTCGACAGACCCAACCTAAACTGGCACCTTAAGGCAGGGTCATTCCACCGAGAAGCTACGCACCACTTCCTAAAGTCAGAACAATACTCCTCAACAGGTCTCTTACCCTGACATAAGGTCACCAGCTGACTCTCGGCAAAGGCAGTCCTGTCAGTCTCGTCATAAATGTGTCCGAGAGCAGAAAAGAAATGATCAACGGAGGAAAGTTCAGGGGCGTCAGGAGCCAAGGAGAAGGCCCACTCTTGGGGCCCTTCCTGGAGCCGGGACATAATTATACCCACCCGCTGGCTCTCAGAACCTGAGGAGTGAGGCTTTAAGCGAAAGTAGAGCCTACAACTCTCCCGAAAGGAGAGAAAAGTCCTCCGGTCCCCTGAGAACCGGTCAGGCAACTTGAGGTGGGGTTCAAGAGGTGAGGTGAGGGGCACTACCATGGTAGCATCAGGCTGGTTGACCCTCTGAGCCACGGCCTGGACCTGTAGGGAGAGACCCTGCATTTGCTGGGCCAGGGTCTCAAGGGGGTCCATAGTAGAGACAGGGACCAGGGTAGACTAGGTAATGGGCTTGTGATTATGTAATGATAGGGGTAGGGAAACGGACAAGTGAGCCCTAATCTACCCGCCACTCTGTCCCTGCCTACTTGCAACGACCCGCCCTATGCGATGGGGTACAACTGGGCGGCGGTCCCTACGCTCAGTAAGTGCACAAGACAAACAGACAAGGGTAAACAAAGCTAAGGGAAATGGGGCAGTTGCCCACGGCAACACCGTGAGCAACAAGAGAGGTGAACGAGCCGAGTCAAACCAGGAGTGTACGAGGTACCAATTGCAGAGCAGGAGAGTAGTCAGTAAGCCAGGGTCAGTATGGAGCAGGATCAAATAGTCAGAAGCTGTAGCTGGGCCAGGAAACCACACGAGAAGAATCACAAGCAAAGGAGGAACAGGAAAGGCAGGTATAAATAGACAGAGGACGGGAGCTAGCTGAGTCTGGCCAGGCTGCGATAGGCTCTCCCACTCCTAAGCCTGCCAGCCTGAGTGGTGGAAGCTGGAGTCAGTCTCAGAGACATAGACTCAGGTGCAGACTGATTACCTATGGGCGTTAACCCTGAAGCTGTGCCTGGCAGATCCTTTACATCATCAATAGAAATACACTTCTCGGGGGATTTGAGGCTCATAAATGTCTGGTGTGGGGGTCCAAATGGGGTCACTTCGCTCGGGGGCTTGAACTACGGAGGGGTCATCTTGCTCGGGGGCTTCAACTGTGGTGGTGGTCCTGGGGCGTCTCCTAGGGGGTTCCTCTTCTTTATCACTGGATGAGGAGGTGGATAAATAAAACAGAGTCTCACCATCCGACAACTCTTTGTCTGAGTCAAGAAATGAATATGCCTCTTCGGCACTAAATATCCGTTGGGACATGTTTCATTACTTCCCTAACTAGGAACAATAGGCTGCTACCTAAACCAGCCCAAAAAATTGGTGTTTTCATAGAACGAGTGGGCTTCCCTGAGACTAAACCTAACTAGATTTTATTTGAACTTCCCTGAGACTAAATCTAACTACGGCGACTATTCCCTGACAGTAAACCTAACTAGATTATTCCGAGCGTCCCTAACACTAAACCTAACTACGGTGACGGGTGCCTGACACTAAACCTATCTAGATTATTCCGAGCTTCCCTGACGCTAAACCAAACTACGGTGATGGACCCCTAATGCTAGATCTAACTACGGTGACGGATTCCTGACGCTAAATTCCCTGACGCTATACCTAACTACGCTTTTTGACGGTTCCCTGACACTAACTGACCCTAATACTAAACTAACCAGTTAAATTGTCTTAATTAACTATTTTTGTTTTTTTTTAATTTTTATATATTTTTTTGATTTATATGTTTTTTATAAAGGAAAAAAAAAGAAAAAAATAATCCCCAGGGACCAAGAAATTGGTCCTGAAGACTAAGAAGTGGTCAGTGATAGGTGATCACTGACCAAAAACGTGGGGGGAACACAAGGAGGAAGGGTACAGGAATGGGTAGTGGATGGGAGAGGTGGGATGCCGAAAAAAGTTGTTTTTTATACTTTTTTTTTAAACTTTCTCTTCTCTCTCTCTTTCTCACAACCGCTCTGAATGCCACGCTATCTCCAACAGAGGCGTTCAGGGCGGGAGCGGCAGGATGTGATGTCAGGGAGAGGAAGTGAAGAGACCGATCGCCACTATTGGACAGTTACTCACTAACTGACCAATAGTGGCGATCGTGGAAGCGGGACCATCGCGGCAGGTCCCGGCGTATGGAGCTGTGATAGCCTGCTGTCGGAAACAGCAGCTGTCACAGCTTGTGCACGCGCTGGTGGAAAATGGCGATGCATTTTCCTTGCGACGTACTATTCCGTCGCTGAGCGCGAACGTGTCGGTCAGCGCGACGGAATAGCACATCGCTGAGCGCGAAGGGGTTAAGATCGATATAGGCCTCATAAGGCAGGATATGCAGGCCATGAGGGAATGTATGTCCCATGCTGAGGAACGCATTTCCGGCCTGGAAGATCGGATTTATCCTGTACCCAGGACCTTAACAGCCTTGGAAGAAGCTGCAGAATTATGGAAGCAGAAATCTGACGACTTGGAAAATCGTCTGCGCCAAAATAACATCAGAGTTTTGGGATTGCCTGAAAAAGCGTTAGGTCAAGATTCTATTGCCTTTATGGTTGCATGGCTGCATGAGCTGTTTCCTGATGCAGTGTTCTTTACTGCTTTCGAGGTGGAGAGAGCTCATAGAGTACCGGCACCACCCTTACCACCGGGATCACCCCTAGATCTATGCTGGCACGCTTATTGAATAGCAACGACTGGGACTTGATCCTTCGTCTGGCTCGCAAAAAGCAAGATATTAGATACAATGGAGCTGCAGTGTCTATATTCCCTGACTTCAACGCGGAGTTATAGAAAAGTCACGCTACTTTCATGTCGGTGAAAAGGAGGCTTAGGGATCTACAAATCCCATACTCCATGGCGTATCCTGCAAGGCTACGTATTGTGGATGGAGATTGGTCACTGTTCTTTGCGACCCCAAAAGATGCCGATGACTGGGTGAGTCACCAGAGACCTTTGCCGCGGAACTGAGACTCTCTGCCGCATCCTGCGTTGATGCTATGCTGACCACTTTAAAGATGGCTGCGTGATTCCATGCGTCCTGCTGTTTTTTTTTTCCCTCTACATGTATCCTTGAACTTGCAATATGTATATATATCAGATGGACGCTACGCTGTATCTTTGACATATTGCGTCTTTCTGGCATACTCTGGATAATGAACACGGCTTTCCGTGGTTCAGATAACCGTCATACATGCCTTTTTCTTATGTCTTGATTAGATAGATACTAGGTATTAACTCATATACTAACACATGGGTTCTTCCCTCGTATATATGAAAAGCCACTATGGCGAAGGCAATGTGTCGTCACTGTTGATGCTTAATGGCTTTACTGAATGCTATATTAATATGTTACATGGTACATATGTTCCTCTTTTGTACCAAAGACCTGAAAGGTTTCATGTTTTAAGTCTTACATACCTACAATGGATCAGTTCGCAGTATAGCTATATGTATATCAGGGGCTACTTCCTTTGTATAACATGTGGAATATGTTAAATGGCTAAGATAACCGTTATGCCTTGGAATGTTAGGGGTTTGGGCACGGCTAGGAAAAGAGCAATGGTTTTTGCACAGGTCAGAAAGTATTCGCTGCATATTTTGTGCATACAAGAAACCCATATGATCACAGATAAACTGCGTGTGTTGAAGAGTCCGTGGGTTCAGTGGTCCTGCCACTCCTGTTACTCGTCCTACTCCCGTGGGGTATCCATACTTGTGCATAAGTCCCTTAGGTGGGAGGTGGATGCCGTACGGATTGATGATAATGGGCGTTTTGTGTTTGTGCATGCTTTCATAAATAATGTTTCCTATGTCCTCCTAGGGGTGTATATCCCTCCTCCGGCATCAGTGTCGGTACTACACCAAGCGGTTAACTTCCCAGCGGCGTATCCGGGTGCTAGACTGCTTTGCATGGGAGATTTTAACATGACCATGGATAATGCTATGGATAGGCTTAGGCATAACCAGCTGCTGGTGCCTCCACATGCTCCAGATACACATCTCTATCTACTGATGATGGAGGTGGGATGGACAGATATATATAGGTTTCTATTCCCTAGTACTAGAGTGTACTCATGTTCCTCATTAGGGCAAAGTTCACTATCACGAATAGACTACATTTTCAGTAATGAGTTGTTAATGGTAATGTCACCTCAAATTATGTACAAATCTAGAGGTGTGTCTGATCACTCCCCTGTCCTGGCTAGTTTTCAACTCCCGGATATTCCCAGGCCCAGGGGATGGAAGATTCATCCCTTCTGGCTGATGATCATAGGTACAAATGATAGGATACCTGATCAGCTTCAGGTATTTTTGTAGGCTCACTAGGATTTTGATAATGTGGGTATTCTGTGGGATACTTCTAAAGCATATCTAAGGGGATGCCTTAAATCATCTATATCATATTTAACCCCTTCCCGCAATTTCACGTATAGTTACGTGATGGGAGTTGGTGTTTTCCCGCAATTCCACGTAACTGTATGTGAAAGAGATGGAGCTGGCTCAGAAGCTGAGCCAGTGACCTCACCACCGGGTGACAGCTGTATGTTACAGCTGGCACCCTGAGGTATCGGCCAGGACCGGAGCTAGCCGCCGATCCGACCGATTAACCCCTCACATGCTGCGTTCAATAGAGATCGCAGCATGTGAGGAGTTTATAGCCACCGTCACCCCAGCAACGTGATCGCTGGGTTTCCGGTGGCTGCAAAGGCGATCGGAGGCCTAATACTTACCTCCCGTTCTGCCAGTAACGGAATCCTCCTATGCCCCATCGTCGGCGGGGCCCAAAAGGCTTCTGGTACCATCGGCAAGATGGCGCCAGCTCAGCTTCCAGCTCAGACGTTGAGCCGGCGTCATCAACAGTCTGGTTGTGTGTTGCCGTTGTTTGACCTGCCCCGTTCCTGCCCCCTATAGCGCACTGCGCATGTCCGGGATCCCTGTACGCGTCGGGGACCCGGATGTGCGCTACGGCGCTGGGGGCTGGAAGTGGGGCATGCCTCACTTCCGGTTTCGGCAACGGACATGCGCCGGAATCTCAGTGCACAGAGAAAACGAGCAAGTACACCTGGGTCTGATCCTAGTTAAAGCTTGACTGCATTTAGACACTATGCACCCCTTGAGGAAGCACACCGCGAAATGCGCGTTGGGGTCCTTTGCATGGTATCCTGACTTCCATGAGCACTAATATGGGTAAGGTTTTTTGAAGGGAAGGGGGGGAATACTATCCATCTGTGACCTACTGTCTCTTTCATATAAGTGTTTGAAATTTATTTGACTACTATGTCCATAACTAAATGATATTATATGATGATTCAGTGTTCACCGATTTTCCCACCACCCATCCTCCATACTCCTTTTTAGGATATATAACATATTTTCATAAATGATACAGGGAGTCCGCCTCCCATGTTTACTAGAACACTATAGAGTCTTCTTGTCCTTTTTGTACCTTTTTTAAACGGTTTGTCCAAATTTATGTGATCAATAAAGATTGTTATTTTTTATACATGTATGGCTTCTATGCTCCATCCTGTCTCTTTTGTTTAAATGTTTTTTAATTCACAGCCCAATTCAAATAAATTTTGTGAAATAACTGTGGGGTCTAAATGGTCACAATACCCATAAAATAATTCCTTGAGGAGTTTAGTTTCCAAAATGGGGTCACTTCTGGTGGGTTTCCATTGCTTTGATACCTCTGGGGCTCTGCAAAGGCAACGGCACCCGAAAACCAATCCAGCAAAATCTGGACTCCAAAGAACACATAGCGCTCCTTTCCTTCTGAGCCCTCCCATGGGCACAAACAGCAGTTTATAGCCACCATTTCATTTTTTCTTTAATTCCCCGCCCAATTCAAATAAATTCTGTGAAAAAACTGTGGGGTCTAAATGGTCACAACACCCATAAATTAATTCCTTGAGGGGTCTAGTTTCCAAAATTGGTGGCTTTCCATTGCTTTGATACCTCTGGGGTTCTGCAAATGCGACATGGCACCCAAAAACCAATCCAGCAAAATCTGCACTCCAAAGAACACACAGCGCTCTTTCTCTTCTGAGGCCTCCCATGGGCCCAAACGGCAGTTTATCACCACAAATGGGGTATTGCACTCAGGAGAAATTGGGCAACAAAATGGGGTATTTTGTTTCCTGTAAAAATAAGACATTTTGATGAAAAATTACGTTTTATTGGAAAAAATTTCATTTTTTTAATTTCACAGCCCAAGTCAAATACGTGCTGTGTAAAAACTGTGGGGTCAAAATGGTAACATTAACTATAAATTAATTCCTTGAGGGGTGTAGTTTCCAAAATGGGGTCACTTTTGGGGGATTCCTACTGTTTTGGCACCTCAACACCTCTTCAAACCTGGCATGCTGCCTAAAATATATTCTAATAAAAAGAGGCCCCAAAATGCATTAGGTGCTTCTTTGCTTCTAGGGCTTGTGTTTTAGTCCACGACCGCACTAGAGACACATGTGGGACATTTCTAAAAACTGTGGAATCTGGACAATACATATTTAGTAGTGTTTCTCTGGTAAAACCTTCTGTGTTACAGAAAAAAAATTGAATAAAATTGAAATTCAGCAAGAAAAATGAAATTTGCAAATTTCACCTCCACTTTGCTTTAATTCCTGTGAAACGCCTGAAGGGTTAAAAAACTTTCTAAATTCTGTTTTGAATACATTGAGGGGTCTAGTTTTGAAAATGGGGTATTTTATCAGGGGTTTCTGATACATAGGCCCCTCAAAGAGACTTCAGAACTGAACAGGAACCTTAAAAAAAAGGCTTTTGAAATTTTCTTAAAAATATGAGAAATTGCTGTTTATGTTCTAAGCGTTGTAACGTCCAAGAAAAATAAAAGAATGTTCAAAAAACGATGCCAATCTAAAGTAGACATATGGGAAATGTGAACTAGTAACTATTTTGTGTGGTATAAACATCTGTTTTACAAGCAAATGCATTTAAATTCAGAAAAATTTAATTTTTTTCTACATTTTCTCTAAATTTTGAAATTTTTCACAAATAAACACTGAATATATCGACCAAATTTGACCACTAACATAAAGCCCAATGTCTCACGAGAAAACATTCTCAGAATCGCTTGGATAGGTTTAAGCATTCCAAAGTTATTACCACGTAAAGTGAATTATGTCAGATTTGAGAAATGGGCTCTGAGCCATAAGGCCCAAACTAGGCTGTGTCCTTAAGGGGTTAAACGGACATGAAAATGGTGAAGGATGTGTGCATGAGGCCTGAGGGTATGTTCACACGTAGAGTCAAAAACGTCTCAAAATACGGAGCTGTTTTCAAGGGAAAACAGCCCCTGATTTACAGAATTTTTTTGAGCAACAGATGTTTCAGCCGTTTTTCATACGTAATTCGAGGCGTAAAACGCCTCCATTACGTCTGAAAATAGGTCGTGTGAACCCAGCCTAACAATGTGGCTATCACTATACCTGGAGACACTGTAGCTGTCGCTGTATTTGTGGATGCTGTGGCTGTCGCTAATTTTTGCTTTCCTACCTACCCCGAATTAAGATTGTAGGCCAAAGCCAAATAACAAGGCGATTTTATAATTGTACAGGTATAATGTTTAGTGTAGGGACCCCCTGTATGAAGTCGCCTTGTAGTGGAAGTTGGGCTCACGCAAGTGGATTATATTCAGCGCTACAAATCTCACAATTATAAGTATGGTAGATATAGCAGTAATGCAAATTAAATAAATCCATATACCATGTTTGCGTATATATTAGTTTCCGCATTATACTGCTGTAATTTTGTGTTTTTTTGCTATATTTGGGGACACTGTGGTTTTCACTGTATTTGGAAACACTAAAGTTGTGGCTAAATTTGGGGATATGGTGGCTATCACTGTATTCAAGGACGTCACACCTGCAATTGCAATTTAATTGTTCTGTCACAGGAGCTTCAGTCGCCCCTAAAGCCCAGACCCAAACTCCAGTCACTTACATAACTTAGACAAGAAGCCTCAATGACACATATCTGCCATCAACTACTTTACTCACTAATTATTTACTAGGGGTTTAATAAAAATATTGCATTAACCTCTTAATGACCAGCCTATTTTAGACCTTAATGACCAAGCCATTTTTTACGTTTTTTCCATCGTCAAATTGGAAGAGCTTTAACTTTTTTATTTTTGCGTCGACATAGCTGTATAAGGTCTTGTTTTTTGCGGGACAAGTTGTATTTTTTAATAGCACCATTTTGGGGTACATAATATTTGTTGATTAACTTTTATTAACTTTTTTTTGGGGGGGAATAGGAAAAAAACATAAGTTTCACCGCAATTTTTTTGCGTCCTAAATCTACGCCTTTTACCTGTGGTATAAATAACACAATAACTTTATTCAGCGGGTTGTTACTTTTTTCTTTTTTCGCCCATGCGGTTGTATGAGGGCTTTTTTTTTGAAGGACGACTTGTAGTTTTTATCGGTACCATTTTGGAATAGGTGCGACTTTTTGATTACTTTTTATCACATTTTTATTTAAGTCAGAAATTCCCAGAAAACAGCAATTTTTCCATTGTCTTTAATTTTATTTTTTACGCCATTCACTGTGCAGCTAAAATAATGTAATAGCTTTATAGTCTGGGTCGTTACAGTCGCGGCAATACCAAATATGTGTAACTTTTTTGCTCAATTTTGTTTATTTAATAGTAAAGCAGTTTGTAAGGGGGAAAATGTGGGTTTTTCAATTTTTATTTCACTTTTTTTTAAATTAACTTTATTAAACTTTTTTTTTTTTTACTAGTCCCACTAGGGGACTTTAATATGTGATCCTCCGATCGCCTTTATAATACACTGCAATACTTTTGTATTGCAGTGTATTACTGCCTGTCCGTTTAAAATGCCGGGTGCCGGTGGGATGAGAGGGAGCTCCCTCCCTCTCTCCAAAACCGCTCTGATGCGGCGCCCGCTATTGAGCACCGCATCTGAAGGGTTAAACGGGTGAGATCGATACTAATATCGATCTCACCCGTTCGAGCCGGGATTCCTCCAGCCCTCAGCTACCTCTGGAGCAGGGAGATTTAACGGCTCCCTGCTCTGTTTATTTATTCTGATGCAGCGCCGTGAAAAGGCGTATGCATCAGAATAAAGCCCATGAGTGGCCGCCCTGAAAAGGCGAATTGGCAGTCACTAATGGGTTAAGCTTTTAGGAAATACAGCCATTTATTTACATCATCCCTCCATTTTTACATTTAAAAAACAAATTGGATAAATTAACAAAAGTTTTTTAAAGCTCTTTTTATTGAAAATTCAGTAGACAATAAGAAAGATACATTACAGCAGAAATGTCACAACAGATTGTATGAATTACTTACATTTTCTCTCCCTGTTTTTGATACAGAAAAATGTTTCCTACAATAGTAAGACATCATGTGGGTCATAATATCAATATACAGTATATGCACATGGTACAGATTAAGGAAAAAGAAACCAAGGGAATCCGATTTCCTCATCACATTTCAGAGTTACATCGGATAGGCAGACATTGAAGTCCTAAGTCAGTTCTCAGAGTAAAGTGTGAGTGTGGATGAAAAGCTTGTATCCCAGAGTATGGTACATTTTTTGGGACACCACCTATTCTTGTATACCAAGCGCTCATATGGGATTATTGTATGAATCATATTTTGCCACTGCCTAACAAAGAGTGATCGCCTTGCCATCCACCACATAGCAATGGTTTTCCAGACCAAGAGGAGGGCCTCCTGTGAAAGTGATTATTTGTAGTAGGACCAGGCTTCAAGAAGACAAACATCTGGAGTCATAGGAACTGGCTTCTGGGAAATATCAGTCAGTAAGGATACAATTACCTGCCAAAAGTGTGAAATATTGGGGCGTTGCCATATAAGGTGCCAAAAGTCGGCGTTGACTGCCAAACATCTATGACAATTGGTAGATGGACTACAACCCCTTCTAAGCAGTGGCATTGGTGTGAGATAGCAATAATTTCTTATTGTTAACAGCAGGAGATACTAGTAAGGGATACTCCAGTGCATCCAACCAATCCGCATCTTTTAAAGTGGTATTCTCATCTAATAAAAACTAGGTGAAAAGCTTTGATATTAACCTTAAAGAGGCTCTGTCACCAGTTTATAAGTGCCCTATCTCCTACCTAATCTGATAGTCGCTGAGAACCCGCTGTGCTGTCACTTACTCCCTATTTTCTTGTCAATAAGATGAGTATTTGGTGTAAAAATAAAACCAGATGATCCCTGCATATAGAGTCAAACTACCATCACTATAGATATAAGGATTATTGTTAATACTTGGCTGTAAGTCACTGACTGTCAGAAGTCTAAACACATGGACATCACTAAATGATGAGTTTCCTTCCTTGTGATGCTTTGCCGGGCCTTTACTTCAGCCGCCCTCAGTTTGGTTTTCAAAATTGGGACAATGTGTCTATCACTATATCGGGGGAAACTGTGCCTGTCAATATATTTGGGGGACACAGTGATTAACAGAATATCTGGGGGCGCTTTGACTGTGAGTATATTTTGAACAATGTGGCTGTCACTATATCTGTGGACACTGTGGCTGTCATTGTATTTTAAGACACTGTGCCTGTCACTGCATTTGATGACACATTGGCTGTCATTAGATTTAGGCACACTGTGGCTGTCACTGTAATTGGATATCTAATATAGTTTATAACCCCCGCCCCTCCCTGTTGGTATCTCTAACACTGAAAGAAAGGAGGGGAGAGCAGATAATGTCAGTCCCGAGCGAGCAGTGAGCTGTCAGATCTATGACAAAAGCAGCAGCACAGCCAGCTATGTATAGGAATTGCACAGACTCTAGAGCAACAAAATGGTAGAACATTTTTAATGAAGACTATTTAGAAAGTTGTTTAATTTTACAATTTAACTAACGCCCACCCATGAACCTTACATCCAATAAATGCATTTCTTTATTGATTTGTAAATGTCTTCTTTCCTCTAGACTTCTGCTGATGCCTCTCCTGAATGTCGATGATGAGCGGACGTCCCTCAGATAGTGTCAGTAAATTTCTCCAGTGCGATCAGAAGGGAGGACATTATCACAAACCCATCACACAGACCACCATATGTCACTTTCATACAAGAAATGACTCAGACAACGTAAGGAGTGTTAAACTATGTGAATTTTATTGTTGTGTGTATGTGTGTGTGTTGTGATTGTGTGTTACCTCCCATCACTCACAAAGAGCGTAGAGCGACACTCAGGACAGGCAAAACCCCCAGTGGAGGAAACCTGCAGGGAAACCATGGCCGCTGTACTGTCCTTCCTCTGGCATACTAAGAGAGGTTAACGCTATATAACGTATGTGCGCGTGTACAGTATACATGTGTATCTGTGGATTCCCCCATACAAGGAATAGAGCCAGAAAATGTAAAAAGTGACTGTGTTACTATGTGCAGTGTGTCAGTGAGTATGATTGTGTATAGTTCTATATGTGTGTGTGTAAGTATTAGTGTGTATGTATTTATTATGTGTTTTTGTGTGCGTGCATGCATGTGTTATACATTACCTGCTCCTCATGTTTGGTCATCCATCATGGTCTTCATCTCTCTTGTGGATCAGGCAGCAGAACCTCCTGGGTAGGAATAGAGGTACAAGAGAAATTGTTCATCAACATGTGGATTAGAAGATCCATTACTGAATTTTACTTCGCACTTTTGTGATCATTTTTTCTTACCTACTTCTTTATAACACCAACATTTTACTTACCAGCGTTATTATTAGTCAGGGACCTCAATCGGTGTCTCCGGGTCCACTGCTGTGTCTATCCGGCTAATGATGTTTCGTTCCACTTTCCACATGCACGGATGCAAAATGATGTTTCTACAACGGGCACAGGACAGCGCGCTCTTCCATGGGCCTCGGGTGTAAAACTCCTCTTTATTTCTCCTTGACGCACGTATGGCCCAGCTGTGATGGATTTGCCTGTTTCTCATCCATGCCCAGTGGAAAGGGTCTTGTGCCATGATCTAAAATGGAATAGTAAATGAGGTAAAATTGGCTTCTCATCACAGACTCTTAATCAAAGACGGCACTGTTTTCTATTACTGACCAGATCACATGTGGTCCGGGCCACCCACGCTCTAAAGTCCATCCGGCGGAGCAACTGGTCGCGTTGGTGATGCAGCTCTTCTGTCTTCACTTCCCAGTCACTTCCTAAGGCCCACGCGTAGATCTCGTCTCTGAAGTCCTCGTCCTCCTCAAACTGGTTCGCTAGAAATCTTAAAAAAAGTAATAATTTATTAATGACACATGGAAGAGCAGTGCACTGTATACGTCTATATCTCAATGTAAAGGAAACTTGTGTTACTATAAATGATAGCGATGGTGTCCAAGGATGTTAGAATGACCCCTCCCCCCAAAGTCAGAAGGCTACATAGTGTAATCTATAGGTTTGATATTTTGTCTTTTGGATATTAAAATGTTAAAATATTTTTATTTTACTGCTAAAACATGACCATAATTGTTTTGCAACCTATAAGGGATAAAGCTAATGTAAAGCACACAGGGCCGCAAACAGGAATTTCTGGGCCCCATACAGCCAAAGATATTGGGTCCCCCCTTCATTACCGTGGGTGGACAACGGAAAGTGGGGCGCTCACGTTTGTACGTTATATGCAGTAACTGATTTTGTTCAAGTTATAGAGAACGAAACCATGAAGCAGTCAGTGACCAGTTGATACCCTGGATTTTATTGAATTCAGCCAAAACATGTGGCACACAATGGGATATGTCGCCTGGGGAACGGCCCTGGGGAAACTCCTGAAGTCACTGTCCATAAATGAACAGAGACGTCAGGGGCTTTACCTGGGCCAAAGTCCATGGGCAGACTGCTTGTGATGCTCTGCCTGGGGACTCTGGCAATGGGAAGCCCCTGACATTGCAGCTTTTTCACCACAAAAATTGCAACATCTGCTATTTGTTGCGGGTTTTACCTCCCCATTAAATCCAATTGGGAAAACTCGCAACAGAAAAGCAGCGATTCCAAAGCATAGATTGACATGCTGCGGATTAAAAAAACGCTCCGCAGGTCAATTTATGAACTGTTTTTCTGTATATTTTTAGTCAGCGTATGGATGAGATTTGTTCAAATCTCATCCACTCTGCTGCTACTGTATTACGCTATGGATTTTCCAAAATGAAATGCATTGCGGAAAATCCGTAGTGTTTATGCTACGTGTGAATTTACCTTTACAGATTTTGCTAAGGATTCGCAGCAAATTAACCCTTTGCATTGTAAAGGGTGAAATGCGTGCCAATTTTGCAACATAATAGGCATGCTGCTGATTTAACAATCAGCAGAATGCCCTAAAGCCCATGCAGATTTTTTTCTGCTGCATGTGAATGCGGATTTGAAAACCCCATTCACATAAATTGTATTGTAATTTGTAGTGGATTTTCAGTGTGCAACAGCACCAAAAATAGGAGACATAGGCATTCATATAACGCTCGTTGCCGATAATTGCCCCGTGTAAACAGGGCAGCGAACACAAGATGAACGATCATCTGCTGGTCGTATCGTTTTAAAAAAGTGAAATATTATCGTTGTCGGCAGCACATCTCCCTGTGTAAATGATAATAACGTATGGGGACGAGGGATCCGAGTAACGACCACTCGTCTCCATCCATAGCTCCGTGTGACAGGAGCAAACGGGCCTTAATTAACGATGTCTCGTTCAACAGCGCTGGCTGCACCTTCCGATTATCTGCCGGTAAAACGGCCTTTAGGGTCTATTCACACAGTGCAGTCAAATTACATTTTTTGCAAAATCTCAGCAAAAACTTGATTTAACTGCACTGTGAAAATATAGCCTAAAAGCACAGTTTTTTTCATGTTTTGTTCCATTATTTTTTAATGTAATTTTTGTAATTGCGGCACAAATAAGGCAGTTTTGCCGCAATTTTTAAATGTCTGGTGGGCGGCTCTCTCCACACGGAGCTGCTTTCATGCTTCTCATGCAGCAGCTTCCCCTACTGTCCTCTCGGGGTCCCAGTGTTACAGTTACTTCCAAGGAAGGAACGGAAGGGTCCGTTCCTTTCTCCAAGTAACTAACGCTGGGGCCCTGATGGAAATGTTTACAGTTACTAAGAAGTTTTCAGCATTGTGGCCGGGCCCCTGACTGCCGTACCAACTGTACTGCCCTGATGGTGACCCTGAAAGCACATGATCCACAACTACTTGAGAGTATTCCTTCAAACATGTAATACGTGAATATACTCACAGAGATGCAAAGAAATTCTCTCTGTATTCCTCGGTACGCAGTCCGGCTCTCTTGAAATACACGAGGACCATGGCCAGCAGATACTAGTGGAAGAAGACAAGAAGTTAGAATTTGGAGATAGAGAAATGGTCTCTTCTTATGTCTTATCTTTATGTGGTGATTCTATTTATATGTTTATTAATGTCGGTGCATAATCCTAACACATAAATCACAGGATTATCCTCATTGTTCTGAATCTAATATTATTATCTTACCAAGGATGTAGATGTAAAGTAGAATATCTCTTAATGCCACATAAACCCTTTTATTCAAATCTGATCTTTCTTGTCAGTCATGTCTATATCTGGCTGATTGTCTATTTGTTTTGTCATTATAAAATTACCTTGTCCGAAATCCTCAAACAGATGTCCTTGGCCAAAAACAGCTGGATGTGCTCATCATCTACGAAAAAAGTTCATTTCAAATTCTTTAAATCCAAAATAGTTTATATACAAAGAATTAAAGGTTAAGTAAATGCTTAACCCCTTAATGACCGCCGATTAGCCTTTTCACGGCGGTCATTAGAGGGCTTTATTCTGATGCAATAGCCGTTTCACTGCGCTGCATCAGGATAAATAAACATATCAAGGAGCCGTTAAATCTCCCTGCTCTCAGCTGCCAGATGTAGCTGAGAGCTGGGGCAACCCTGCTCGAATGTGTGAGATCGATATTAGTATCGATCTCACCCGTTTAACCCCTCAGATGCGGCGCTAAATAGCGTGCGCCGCATCTGAGTGGTTTTGGAGAGGGGGAGGGAGCTCCCTCTCTTCCCACCGGCACCCGGCGATAAGATTTTGAAGGGAAAACAGCCCCTCATTTTCAGATGTTTTTTGAGCAACTCGCGTTTTTAGCAGCGTTTTTCGCAGCATTTTTTACGGACGTTTTTGGAGCTTTTTTCATTGGAGTCTATGAGAAAACGGCTCCAATAACGTCCCACGAAGTGCACTTCTTTAGACGAGGCTGTAATTTTACGAGTCGTCTTTTGACAGCGACGCGTAAAATGACAGGTCGTCGGCACAGTACATCGTAAAGCCCATTGAAAGTAATGGGCAGATGTTTGCCGACGTATTGGAGGCGTTTTTTTCAGACATAATTCGAGGCGTAAAACACCTCCATTACGTCTGAAAATAGGTCGTGTGAACACAGCCTAACACTCGCTGGAACACTGCAGCTCCTTTACTTTGCTTACTATAGTGGTGCCAGGAGCCAGACCCCCACTGATAACATATTGATGGCTTATTTTTAGAATAAATTGTCATATGTTTGTACATGAGAACAAATGTAAATTACAGCAGAAGATTTCACTTTGTGTGATCAAATTCCCCCTCCCCTCCTATCGGACAATACATCAAAATAATAAAATAAAAATGTACTCGCCTCAACGCTCCACGTCGCTTCTCCCCTCTGGGTCACCTTAGGCTCTCCCTGCGGACCACAGCTCATACAAGGCACTGGCGCAGAGCGTTGTATGTGACGCAGCACTGAGGTCGTTGAGTGCTGCATCACATATATGGCCCTGTATGTTGTATGAGCCGTAGCATGCTGAGAGGGCATAGGGAGAAGAGGAACGGTGAGCATATATATATTTGTTATCTTATGTCCGATCCTGGGAGAAAAGGGATAGGGCTGCGATCACGTTCACACACCCTGTGAGTGCAATTGTTACCCCACGATTGTGGTGAACAGCCAGCTGAAAGATGCAGCAAAATTTTTATGAGGCGTTAGCTTCTTATTAAATGTGTCGCATCCTAATCCAGCGAACTGTTTATTAAGACCGGGGTATGAAACGTCAGTCCTAATAAATCCCCCTCGTTGTGTCTGGTCAGAATCATTGGAAGGTGCAGTGACTCTTACCGAGGAGATTGTAGAAAGCAGTCCGTTCTTCTGGCTGCAGGGTATGCTCCTTCCTCCTCTTCCGGCACTCGTCTATCATGTAGGTCAGCGAACTGTGATAGAAGAAATAGATATTACAGTCAGCAGTCCAATGTAAAAATATAAAATCTTTATTTTCATGATCGAAAAGGTCCATTTTGTAAAACATTTGGGGTACAGAATTACATAAGAGTACAGAAAGTATAAATGCAGCGTACATATAAAGAACTGCTGTGAAAGGCAATATTCCCACGCAGGAGAGTAGTCTACATGACTCCAGGCCCCCTACGAAGAGGACGGATTCAACAGCCGCATAAGAGTACAGACAATGGCGGATTATAATGTGGGCGTTTCGGGCGGTCGCCCGGGGCCCGAGGCTGCCAGGGGGCCCATCGGGGCCCGAGGCTGCCAGGGGGCCCATCGCGGCCCGAACCGCACACAAACTTAAAAAACTATGCAGCGCTACCGCGCTGCCTGCTTCCGACTGAATCTGCATCCGCAGGACGCAGATTCAGTTTGGTTGAATGCTGGAGCCTCGCTCCAGCATTCACTCTGCTGTGAGCGGCTCGGTGCAGGCAGGCGCGATGTAGTGACGTCATCGCGCCTGTCTGCACGGAGTCACTCACAGCACAGCACAGTGCAGAGGAGGAGAAGCATCGCATCCCCCACCGTCGTGGGAACCGGGATAGGTAAGCAATTATGTTTTCTTTTTTTATTAGGTACATACATATGGGGCATTATGCTGTGTCAGCTATGGGGCATTATACTGTGTCACCTCTATGGGGCATTATACTGTGTCACCTCTATGGGGCATTATACTGTGTCAGCTATGGGGCATTATACTGTGTCAGCTATGGGGCATTATACTGTGTCAGCTATGGGGCATTATACTGTGTCAGCTATGGGGCATTATACTGTGTCAGCTATGGGGCATTATGCTGTGTCAGCTATGGGGCATTATGCTGTGTCAGCTATGGGGCATTATACTGTGTTGCGGCTATGGAGGCATTATACTGTGTTGCGGCTATGGAGGCATTATACTGTGTAGCAGCTATGGAGGCATTATACTGTGTAGAGGCAGCTATGGAGACATTATACTGTGTAGCAGCTATGGGGGCAATATAATGTGTCACAGCTATGGGGGCATTTTACTGTGTCGCAGTTATGGAGGCAATATACTGTGTCAGCTATGGGGCATTATACTGTGTCGCAGCTATGGAGGCATTATACTGTGTAGCAGCTATGGGGCATTATAGTGTGTCAGCTATGGGGACATTATACTGTGTCGCAGCTATGGAGGCATTATACTGTGTCTCAGCTATGGGGCATTATACTGTGTTGCAGTTATGGGGGCATTATACTGTGTCACATCTATGGGGCATTATACTGTGTCACATCTATGGGGCATTATACTGTGGGGGCAGCTATGGGTGGCAATATACTGTGGGGGCAGCTATGGGGGACATTATACTGAGCAATTACAAGAGCTGCAGGTCCAAGGGGGGAGACGCTGTGTACCACAATATACAAGCGGGGATTGTTGTATAGCACTATATAGAAGGGAGCGCTGTGTATCACTATATCTAAGGGGGATTGCTGTGTAGCACTATATACAAGAGGGGGAGGGCTATGTGACGCTATTTACAGAGGGGGAGGACTGTGTAGCGCTATTTACAGGGGGCTGTGTGTGGTGCTATCTACAGTGTTTGGCACAATTATATTCAGGGGCGCAGTCTATGGTGCTATAATATTTAGGGGCACAGTGTTTGTACTATTTTATTCAGGGGCGCAGTGTTTGGTGCTATTATATTTAGGGGCACAGTATGTTGCACCATGATAATATTATCTTTGTTTATAGGTGTGGAAATGTTGGAAAAGTGAGGAGCCAAAGACATCTGAGTGGCAAATTCTGCAGAAATGGGTCATGGCCGGGAAAAGTCGTCATGAAGTCTGGACTGGATGGAGAAGAGGAAAAAAACTACGTCGTCACCTGTGAGTCACTAGATTTATAGAGAATCTGTCACCTCTCCTGACATGTTTATTATAGAAAATCCTTGTATTTCACAAAAAGTATTTCTGCAGTCCAGGACTGATAGACAATTCCCCTTGTCAGGAGGATGTGTCCCTGCACAGTGTGATACTGTCAGTATGTAGGGACACCGCGCTGTGACTAGGGGAATCGTAACACTGTTAATGCTTGCCCCAAAAAGTAGTGTTAAAAATAGTTACGGTGCGGCAGGGCGGCGGTGAGGAAGGGGTGCCCAAGTTTGGGTAACAGCCCAGGGCCCATGGTCTACTTAATCCGCCACTGAGTACAGAGAACGAAGAGAAAGTTACAAAAAAAAAAGAAATAGAGGAGGGTGAGGAGCAGATTAAAGTGAGTGGGGTGTCCCACCATGACATCCCTCAAAGTAAAGAGCGCTACTCAGGCTGCCGCGCAGTACTCAGCTCTCGTATAATGTCTTTATAGGAGTCAGAACCCTGAAAAGCAATCCAAGGAGTCCATGTTTGGCGAAGAAATAGATATTACAGTCAGCAGTCCAATGTAAAAATATAAAATACAGACAATTATGTGTTAATAAGTTTACAATGAATTAAAAATGAAATGAATAAATGACAGGGAAATCTTAGTAAAATCCATGTTTAAAGAGGCTCTGTCACCAGATTCTCAAATTCCTATCTCCTATTGCATGTGATCGGTGCTGCAATGTAGATAACAGTAAAGTTTTTTGTTTTTTTTAAACGTTCATTTTTGGCCAAGTTATGACCTATTTTATATATATGCAAATGAGCTTTACTGGAGAGAGTGTGTCTTCTCCAATTTTGCAGCATAAGGCAATGAGGTTGCTTTACCACATGCCAATGCTGCAATTTTGGGAATTGCTCCCTCTAGTTACCAGCACATGGAAATGTTATAAATTAGAATATAATTTATAATATTTTCAAACTTTTGAAAAAATTAAAACAATTAGAACAATGTGTAATCATTTATATACTAACTGTTTAACTAAAAAAAATAAAAAAATTCTAGCGACACATTCCCTTTAAGCTTTGTATGGCCTTGGTAGAAGGACGCGTCACCCTTATAGGACGTTTATTCTCATGGGTGAAGAGGTTAATAAGAAGCTGATAGATTAGATTTGTAATGGTTTGTAACACGGCCTATTTACGGACGTAATTCGGGCATTTTAACCCCCGAATTACGTCCGAAATTACAGCTTGAAAGCGTTGACAAACATCTGCCCATTGAAAGCAATGGGCTGACGTTTGTCTGTTCACACGAGGCGTATATTTACGCGTCGCTTTCAAAAGACGGCGCGTAAATAGATGCCCGCGCCAAAGAAGTTTCATGTCACTTCTTCAGACGTAAATGGAGCAGTTTTCCATGGATTCCATGGAAAACCAGCTCCAGTTACGTCCGTAATGGACGCGGCGTTCAAGCGCCTGCACATGCCGTTACGGCTGAAATGACGGGGCTGTTTTCTCCTGGAAACAGCCCCGTAATTTCGGCCGTTACGGACGCTGCCGTGTGAACATACCCTTAGTATGGATTTGATATGTAGTGACTGCAGTGATATAAAATCTTGTACTGACGTCTCGTCCACATGAAGAGTGACCATCTCTCTCTTCCTCTTCCTCGCCATCTCTTCTCCTCTTCCTGGGAAACTTAAAGAGAAGAGAATATTACCATGAATATTTGGCAATGTGACTGACTGTGCGCATACCAATACCATGTACAGGCTGGGGTGGATTATACATAAACCATACAAGTAATTTGAACGACACACAACTAAACTTTTAAACGTGGGTTGACACGAGGGTCGTCCACAGCTTTATTAATTATTTATTATTTAAGTATTTTCAAAATAAACTGTTTTCTTATTATACCCGTATGCCAGCCCGCCTAAGGAAGGGCATGTAGGTCAATTCTTTTAATATCAAATTACCGCCTGCTGTGACATGAGTTTACAAACGAATCAAATGCCTCATGACCAGAAAAACTACAATTCCTTTTACAAACTTGGAGTCACTAAACAACATGACAATTGTACGGAGTATAATTACGTATAAAATACACATAGTGCTTCAGAGACAAATATATATATATATATATATATATATATATATATATATATAAATAAATATATATATATATATATATATATATTATTTTTTTATTTTATTTTTGTCTCTTATTTAAAACATTTTGTATAATTAATTATTTATATATATATATTTCTCTTTTATTTTCGGTTTTTTTTTTTAAAGAAAAATTAGGTTCAACACAAAACAAATAGGGAGGGAGGGTGGGACAAGTAATGGCCAAAAGAGGAAGATGACTGCCCGCCCTCGCCTTATAAACCCAGAAGGGGAGGATGTGCAAGACCGCCCCAAAAACTACCCAAAAAACGTTCAGTGGGGCGGGTGCCCTCTATGCTTATAGGACCCATGGCCCACCTAAATTTATCTTGGACAGACCCACCCCTAGCAGGATATATCCCTCCTTTAACCCCTTCCGTGCCACACAGTCACAGTACAAAATCGTATATTAATATAAACATGTAATATGTGCGCTGGACTGACATTATAACTGGGGCGTAGCTATAGAGGGTGCAGAGGTAGCAGTCACACCCAGGATCAACTGCCATAGGGGGCCCAAAATCCCCTCTTCCATAAGAAGACACCAGTATTATAAATGACACATGGTATAGAGAGGGCCCTGTTACAGATTTTACATTAGAGACCAGGAGCTTCAAGTTATGCCTCTGCATTAT
>NW_027464496.1:0-37198 GCF_050947455.1 Rhinoderma darwinii
TTTTATTTTAGGAGGCATGGCCCTTTAAGTATATATTTTCATGATCACATGGTATCTCTATGGATATTCTGATCATGTGACCTGCTCCTCGGGGGTGTGGCATAAATCTGCAGAGGGGCGGGTCCCTTCCCTTCCACCCACAAAGACAGGGAATTGAGCTCCTTGCCCGAGTGGGAGTCCCATTGATGACATCACATGACCAAATGTTGGCGCCTTGGCCAAGCTGCGCACCACCCAGAAGCCTCTATAGGGGGATTCTATAGGGGAATGTCCGTCACCTACAGGCTGCTTTATGCAGATCCCATTCCCGGACGGTCCTGTCCATGCTGCATGTGACCGCTCGATACGTGGACATCTTGAACCTGGCGGGCAGTGACCTTCCCGGTGTGTCCGGTCAGCGTGTCCTACAGGGGAGTAAAAGGAGTCGCATGTCAATATATTATGGAGACCGCCCACTGACAGCAATACAGGGTGCCGGGGGCCACAGAGTGACAAGATGGGTGCTCCCTCCTGGGACAGGTCGTCGGACCCCCCCCCCCATATTTTCATGTAGAGGGCAGAGTGACTATTGTCCCTGTGGAGGAGGGGGCAGTGGTGGTCCAGGGGTGGGAGGGGGTGTATAGTAAAAAGTTCTTCAATTCCTCACCATTTTCAAGATGTCTGCTTGCTTCCAGTGAATGGGAACCCATTCTGACCTCTTCTCACAGCTAAAGGTTTGTTACAATTGTATCCTGTCTGGACCATCTTTTGTAGCCTCCAAACGGATACATTGTAACAAACTTTCTGGACAGGAGAGATTTGAATCCATCTGGAAACAATGTAACAAACACTCAGATCTATTTTTTTTTTTCTGAATGTTTCATTCACTGTCAGAAAACAGAGATTTTGAAACTATTTAGGAATTGAAACCCAATACATAATAGTAAAATACAGAACCTCTGTCACCTCCCGCAGATTCTCTCAGTAGGCAGCCTGTCACCCTCCCCTGGAGCAGCGGCGCCCTCTTAGTTCAGCACACGGCTCTGCTGATCTCCTCCACTTACATTAGGGTAATGAGAACAGTTAAATGACTGCTTAGTTTGGACAATCCCTTATTGATAGGACAGTCCCCGTGATCACAGGGTATTCTGCTGCTGTAAACTGTTGGGGACTCTTTTGCCCTGCAGCGCCCCCGAAGGTAAAATGAAGCATTACGTTTCTCATTGCAATCAAGCAAAAGGTGTTTTACCACTACCTGTGCCTATGCATGGTATAGAAGGGGGTGTACAGATTTTTAGTCACTGACCCCCATTATACATAATCTCATATAGACTGCGCCCCCTGCACGACTCACTGCACAATGACTGACTAGAGGAGACATACGCTGGATTTACTGTCCAGTTTCCACAGATGAGCGGATCCATCGGATGAGGCGGCCAAAAGCTGCGCACCCTGAAAAAATAATAGGAAAAACTCAGAATTCCTGACACCGAAGAGAAAAGTTTGAAAATGCTGCCACCTACAGGAGAGAATAATATTACAGGCTCAAGAGAATGTGCAGCCCTCCCTGAAGATCACCTCCATATGCGCCTGATCGTCTCAGTCATTCTCACTGGTTCCCCCCTTTACTGCCACCACCTGGGGTTGAGCACTGAGGCTGGATGACCCGGCCCGCCAGGGGAGGATGGGTCAGGGCTCGGAGCAGTCCGGTTCTTCCATTTCGTCATGGACCTCATTGTATTCCTAGGGTCATTGTCTGGCAGAACAGGAACGGTGGACCCCAATATCAGGCGTCGAGAATCCTCTAGAGGTCGTCTAACTGCAGAGTTACGGACTCCTCTGCGCTGGAACTAAAGACACGAACCATGAGGATCCACCACGACCAATCACCCTCCACCAGACTCCAAAGGCGTCTCCGCAGCCGGGCAGGAATCTGGCAAATCTGCCAAACCCAGATTCCTCCATCAGATGGTGACCTGGACCCTCCATAGAACGTGTCTCCAGCGTTGGTGGCTTTACCCCTCTCCGGCTGCTGCTTGGCACCAGACACTATCTGGTAGAACGTATGTGTCCCGTCCCGTCCCCCCCGACCATCACACACATGAGCTTGGGGGACATCCCATTCCACAACCATGGGCGTTAATATTGAGTTGTTCCTTTCCCACTCATCTGGGAAGACTTGCCACAAGATTTTGGGGTGTCTGTGGGGTCAGGCGCTGATGTTGGGGAAGGTCCGGCTCGTAATCAGCGCTCCAATTCATTATAAAGGTGTTGGTTGGGGTTGAGGTCCGGGCTCAGTGCAGTCACTCCCGGTCTTGAGCTCTTCAGTACGACACAATACTACTAGCAATGTCTGTCTATGGAGATCACATGGCTGTGTGCGTGATTTTTTTTGGACTTGTTTGCAATGGGTTAAACTCCTGAACTCCATAATTAGGAGGGGTGCACATACTTCTGGCCATAGATCGTACGTGGTCATATCGGTCTCGTCTGCAGCTGCTCGGCCATGGAGACCACCACGCATGGAGCTCCTCGTGATGAGTTCTGGAGCTCAGTAGTGAGTGTTGTAGTCGGGGGCAGAGGTTTTGGAGATTACAGGGCGGGATACTGGATTGTAAGCGCCCGAAAGTTGTGGGTGATCCTGAAATGGCAGGTGCCACTAACTGGAGGCCTCTCCGTGCTGCTCTACTATACACGGCCTCTCCGTGCTGCTCTACTATACACGGCCTCTCCGTGCTGCTCTACTATACACGGCCTCTCCGTGCTGCTCTACTATACACGGCCTCTCCGTGCTGCTCTACTATACACGGCCTCTCCGTGCTGCTCTACTATACACGGCCTCTCCGTGCTGCTCTACTATACACGGCCTCTCCGTGCTGCTCTACTATACACGGCCTCTCCGTGCTGCTCTACTATACACGGCCTCTCCGTGCTGCTCTACTATACACGGCCTCTCCGTGCTGCTCTACTATACACGGCCTCTCCGTGCTGCTCTACTATACACGGCCTCTCCGTGCTGCTCTACTATACACGGCCTCTCCGTGCTGCTCTACTATACACGGCCTCTCCGTGCTGCTCTACTATACACGGCCTCTCCGTGCTGCTCTACTATACACGGCCTCTCCGTGCTACACAGACTTCTCATAAGACGCTCACATCAGTCGGACTAGGAAAAAGGGGCAGAAAAATAAGATGTACGCCATGTTCCATATACTCCTAGCCTGAAATGGCTGATAACTGGGAACAATAGACTGCATTCCACAGAGCAGAAAATATAGACCAGAGTTTTAGCTTTCCTGTACTAGAAATACGTACCGAGGGGTCGAATTCAATACTAGTTATTACGCCATTACTTCCGTGTAGCACCTGCTGGACGTGCAGCTGCCCTATAGGGGGAGAGAAATACAAAAAAACATAAGAAATAAATACTGCATATAAAATAAACACTTTGTCTTGTTTGACAGCAGAGCTTGCAATCTAATGTGGTCACTTTTAACATAAATAACAGGGACCTATACGGGGAACTACTCACTACTGATATAACCCCCCCGATGCAGGAATCCTCCCGGAGTCACATGGTAAAGAAATATTAGTCCCTTTATTATATTCCGACGCTCCCATCATGCCTCAGGACAGAGCACAGGGTTCATAGTCCCTGCAGTGTGGGAGGAGCCTCTGCTGTGCTCAGTGTCATGTGATCCTCACCTCCAACAACGTCCCAAATCTTAACCACTCTGTCTGCCCCTCCGGTGGCCACCATCTTGGAGTTCGGGCTAAACTTGACTGCGTGAATTTCAGAGTCATGAATCTCCTGGAAAATAATCAATATAGAGAATTGTCACAAAACGGACCTCACGTGGGCACCTGAAAGGGTCACCCGGGGAAAACGTCATGAGAATCGGGTCATCAAACAAATATTCTTATCTTATTCCTGATAACCCCCCGATCCTTCTCATTTATATCCCGGAACTGACCGCACGTCACTCTCACAATCTTATACTCCATGTCCAAGACAGTGGGAGAATAGCTGGGAGCAAAGGCAGAAACTTCACGCTCTGAACCCCCGGTAATGTAATGTATGTACACAGGGACTCCACCAGCAGAATAGTGAGTGCAGCTCTGGAGTATAATACAGGATGTAACTCCGGATCAGTACAGGATAAGTAATGTCATGTATGTACACAGTGACTCCACCAGCAGAATAGTGAGTGCAGCTCTGGAGTATAATACAGGATGTAACTCAGGATCAGTACAGGATAAGTAATGTAATGTATGTACACAGTGACTCCACCAGCAGAATAGTGAGTGCAGCTCTGGAGTATAATACAGGATATAACTCAGGATCAGTACAGGATAAGTAATGTAATGTATGTACACAGTGACTGCACCAGCAGAATAGTGAGTGCAGCTCTGGAGTATAATACAGGGTATAACTCCGGATCAGTACAGGATAAGTAATGTCATGTATGTACACAGTGACTCCACCAGCAGAATAGTGAGTGCAGCTCTGGAGAATAATACAGGATATAACTCAGGATCAGTACAGGATAAGTAATGTAATGTATGTACACAGTGACTCCCCCAGCAGAACAGTGATTGCAGCTCTGGAGTATAATACAGGATATAACTCAGGATCAGTACAGGATAAGTAATGTAATGTATGTACACAGTGACCCCACCAGCAGAATAGTGAGTGCAGCTCTGGAGTATAATACAGGATGTAACTCAGGATCAGTACAGGATAAGTAATGTAATGTATGTACACAGTGACTCCACCAGCAGAATAGTGAGTGCAGCTCTGGAGTATAATACAGGATGTAACTCAGGATCAGTACAGGATAAGTAATGTATGTACACAGTGACTCCACCAGCAGAATAGTGAGTGCAGCTCTGGAGAATAATACAGGATGTAACTCAGGATCAGTACAGGATAAGTAATGTAATGTATGTACACAGTGACTCCACCAGCAGAATAGTGAGTGCAGCTCTGGAGTATAATACAGGATGTAACTCAGGATCAGTACAGGATAAGTAATGTACACAGTGACTCCACCAGCAGAATAGTGAGTGCAGCTCTGGAGAATAATACAGGATATAACTCAGGATCAGTAGAGGATAAGTAATGTAATGTATGTACACAGTGACTCCCCCAGCAGAACAGTGATTGCAGCTCTGGAGTATAATACAGGATATAACTCAGGATCAGTACAGGATAAGTAATGTAATGTATGTACACAGTGACCCCACCAGCAGAATAGTGAGTGCAGCTCTGGAGTATAATACAGGCTGTAACTCCGGATCAGTACAGGATAAGTAATGTAATGTATGTACACAATGACTCCACCAGCAGAATAGTGAGTGCAGCTCTGGAGTATAATACAGGATGTAACTCAGGATCAGTACAGGATAAGTAATGTATGTACACAGTGACTCCACCAGCAGAATAGTGAGTGCAGCTCTGGAGTATAATACAGGATGTAACTCAGGATCAGTACAGGATAAGTAATGTAATGTATGTACACAATGTCTCCACCAGCAGAATAGTGAGTGCAGCTCTGGAGTATAATACAGGATGTAACTCAGGATCAGTACAGGATAAGTCATGTCATGTATGTACACAGTGACTCCACCAGCAGAATAGTGAGTGCAGCTCTGGAGTATAATACAGGATGTAACTCAGGATCAGTACAGGATAAGTAATGTAATGTATGTACACAGTGACTCCACCAGCAGAATAGTGAGTGTAGCTCTGGAGTATAATACAGTCTGTAACTCAGGATCAGTACAGGATAAGTAATGTAATGTATGTACACAGTGACTCCACCAGCAGAATAGTGAGTGCAGCTCTGGAGTATAATACAGGATATAACTCAGGATCAGTACAGGATAAGTAATGTATGTACACAGGGACTCCACCAGCAGAATAGTGAGTGTAGCTCTGGAGTATAATACAGTCTGTAACTCAGGATCAGTACAGGATAAGTAATGTAATGTATGTACACAGTGACTCCACCAGCAGAATAGTGAGTGCAGCTCTGGAGTATAATACAGGATGTAACTCAGGATCAGTACAGGATAAGTCATGTCATGTATGTACACAGTGACTCCACCAGCAGAATAGTGAGTGTAGCTCTGGAGTATAATACAGTCTGTAACTCAGGATCAGTACAGGATAAGTCATGTCATGTATGTATACAGTGACTCAACATATCTAGAATACATTTTAACATAAACAGTATAGAAGGTGGACAGACACTATATGCAGTGATGATGTCTGTTGCAAGGGCTGGATAAATGTCTTCTGGGTAATTATTGGGCAGCAACAAAACATCTATTCCATCCCATAATATTAGGTGACCCCACAATATTATAGCAGCTAAAGAATCCCTGATAACTTATACTATTTCTGTACAGACAGGGGGTGCTCTTACCTTACTGTAGAGGGCTCTTTTTGGTAGGCAGCAGAAAACACATACAGGGGAGGTATGATACCACTCATCATCCACACTGTAATCCTGTTTCCGAAAACTAAGGATAAAATGAGAGATTTACTCTTCAGACATTGAGGATGAAAATACCCTCCCCCAACAAGAAGACCAATGAGGAAGTTGTCACATTTTATTTAGTTGCAATTTTTGTAAGGGGTTAATGTTGGGCTCCAGCAACGCCATTCAAAGTTACCTATTATGACATGCCGAGGAAAAGGGGGACCGCCATGGGTACAAAGACTGGTCCAAACCATAAACCACAACAAGCGTGGATGAATGACCACTGAGACCACCTAAAATCTGCTCCTGAGATTTACATTCTAAACAGTGGGTTATATAGCAGTCTATAACATATACTCACTCAAACAAACTTTTTAAAGCTCCCATGAATTTTGACGAACCCAAAGCAATCATAGACTGAGACCTGAAAGACAAATCACAGGAGCGAAGGAATCCTAAATATATATATATAATCCTAAACATATCTATACATAATACACACATTGCTTATACACGAGGCGGTATTATAGTAGTTATATTCTTGTATATAGGGGGCAGTATTATAGTAGTTATATTCTTGTATATAGGAGCAGTATTATAGTAGTTATATTCTTGTATATAGGAGGCAGTATTATAGTAGTTATATTCTTGTATATAGGGGCAGTATTATAGTAGTTATATTCTTGTATATAGGAGGCAGTATTATAGTAGTTATATTCTTGTATATAGGGGCAGTATTATAGTAGTTATATTCTTGTATATAGGAGCAGTATTATAGTAGTTATATTCTTGTATATAGGAGCAGTATTATAGTAGTTATATTCTTGTATATAGGAGCAGTATTATAGTAGTTATATTCTTGTATATAGGGGGACAGTATTATAGTAGTTATATTCTTGTATATAGGGAGCAGTATTATAGTAGTTATATTCTTGTATGTAGGGGGCAGTATTATAGTAGTTATATTCTTGTATATAGGGGCAGTATTATAGTAGTTATATTCTTGTATGTAGGGGGCAGTATTATAGTAGTTATATTCTTGTATAGAGGAGCAGTATTATAGTAGTTATATTCTTGTATATAGGGGGCAGTATTATAGTAGTTATATTCTTGTATGTAGGGAGCAGTATTATAGTAGTTATATTCTTGTATATAGGGGCAGTATTATAGTAGTTATATTCTTGTATATAGGGGCAGTATTATAGTAGTTATATTCTTGTATATAGAGGCAGTATTATAGTAATTATATTCTTGTATATAGGGGGCAGTATTATAGTAGTTATATTCTTGTATATAGGGGCAGTATTATAGTAGTTATATTCTTGTATATAGGGGCAGTATTATAGTAGTTATATTCTTGTATATAGGAGGCAGTATTATAGTAGTTATATTCTTGTATATAGGATCAGTATTATAGTAGTTATATTCTTGTATATAGGGGGCAGTATTATAGTAGTTATATTCTTGTACATAGGGGGCAGTATTATAGTAGTTATATTCTTGTATATAGGGGCAGTATTATAATAGTTGTATTCTTGTATATAGGGGCAGTATTATAGTAGTTATATTCTTGTATATAGGAGGCAGTATTATAGTAGTTATATTCTTGTATATAGGCGGCAGTATTATAGTAGTTATATTCTTGTATATAGGAGGCAGTATTATAGTAGTTATATTCTTGTATATAGTAGCAGTATTATAGTAGTTATATTCTTGTATATAGGAGCAGTATTATAGTAGTTATATTCTTGTATATAGGGGGCAGTATTATAGTAGTTATATTCTTGTATATAGGGGGCAGTATTATAGTAGTTATATTCTTGTATATAGGGGGCAGTATTATAGTAGTTATATTCTTGTATATAGGAGGCAGTATTATAGTAGTTATATTCTTGTATATAGGGGCAGTATTATAGTAGTTATATTCTTGTATATAGGGGGCAGTATTATAGTCGTTATATTCCTGTATATAGGGGCAGTATTATAGTAGTTATATTCTTGTATATAGGGGGCAGTATTATAGTAGTTATATTCTTGTATATAGGGGCAGTATTATAGTAGTTATATTCCTGTATATAGGGGGCAGTATTAGGGTATGTTCACACGGCCAAATTTCAGACGTATACGAGGCGTATTATGCCTCGTTTTACGTCTGAAAATAGGGCTACAATACGTCGGCAAACATCTGCCCATTCATTTGAATGGGTTTGCCGACGTACTGTGCAGACGACCTGTTATTTACGCGTCGTCGTTTGACAGCTGTCAAACGACGACGCGTAAAAATACAGCCTCGTCAAAAGAAGTGCAGGACACTTCTTTGGACGTTTTTGGAGCTGTTTTCTCATAGACTCCAATGAAAACAGCTCAAAAAACGGACGTAAAAAACACCGCGAAAACGGCGTGAAAACGCAGCGAAAAATGCGAGTTGGTAAAAATACGTCTGAAAAGCAGGGTCTGTTTTCCCTTGAAAACAGCTCTGGATTTTCAGACGTTTTTGTTGACTACGTGTGAACATACCCTTATAGTAGTTATATTCTTGTATATAGGGGCAGTATTATAGTAGTTATATTCTTGTATATAGAGGCAGTATTATAGTAGTTATATTCTTGTATATAGGGGGCAGTATTATAGTAGTTATATTCTTGTATATAGGAGCAGTATTATAGTAGTTATATTCTTGTATATAGGAGCAGTATTATAGTAGTTATATTCTTGTATATAGGGTGCAGTATTATAGTAGTTATATTCTTCTATATAGGAGGCAGTATTATAGTAGTTATATTCTTGTATATAGAGGGCAGTATTATAGTAGTTATATTCTTGTATATAGGGGCAGTATTTTAGTAGTTATATTCTTGTATATAGAGGGCAGTATTATAGTAGTTATATTCTTGTATATAGAGGGCAGTATTATAGTAGTTATATTCTTGTATATAGGGGCAGTATTTTAGTAGTTATATTCTTGTATATAGAGGGCAGTATTATAGTAGTTATATTCTTGTATATAGGGGTAGTATTATAGTAGTTATATTCTTGTATACAGGGGGTAGTATTATAGTAGTTATATTCTTGTATATAGGAGCAGTATTATAGTAGTTATATTCTTGTATATAGGGGCAGTATTATAGTAGTTATATTCTTGTATATAGGGGGCAGTATTATAGTAGTTATATTCTTGTATATAGGGGCAGTATTATAGTAGTTATATTCTTGTATATAGAGGGCAGTATTATAGTAGTTATATTCTTGTATATAGGGGCAGTATTATAATAGATATATTCTTGTATATAGGGGGCAGTATAATAGTAGTTATATTCTTGTATATAGGGGCAGTATTATAATAGATATATTCTTGTATACAGGGGCAGTATTATAGTAGTTATATTCTTGTATATAGGAGCAGTATTATAGTAGTTATATTCTTGTATATAGGAGCAGTATTATAGTAGTTATATTCTTGTATCTAGGGGCAGTATTATAGTAGTTATATTCTTGTATATAGGAGGCAGTATTATAGTAGTTATATTCTTGTATATAGGGGCAGTATTATAGTAGTTATATTCTTGTATATAGGAGCAGTATTATAGTAGTTATATTCTTGTATATAGGAGGCAGTATTATAGTAGTTATATTCTTCTATATAGGAGGCAGTATTATAGTAGTTATATTCTTGTATATAGAGGGCAGTATTATAGTAGTTATATTCTTGTATATAGGGGCAGTATTATAATAGATATATTCTTGTATATAGGGGCAGTATTATAGTAATTATATTCTTGTATATAGGAGCAGTATTATAGTAGTTATATTCCTGTATATAGGGGGCAGTATTATAGTAGTTATATTCTTGTATGTAGGGGCATTATTATAGTAGTTATATTCTTGTATATAGGGCAGTATTATAGTAGTTATATTCTTGTATATAGGGGACAGTATTATAGTAGTTATATTCTTGTATATAGGGAGCAGCATTATAGTAGATATATTCTTGTATATAGGGAGCAGTATTATAGTAGTTATATTCTTGTATATTGGGGCAGTATTATAGTAGTTATATTCTTGTATATAGGAGCAGTATTATAGTAGTTATATTCCTGTATATAGGAGCAGTATTATAGTAGTTATATTCCTGTATATAGGAGCAGTATTATAGTAGTTATATTCTTGTATATAGGGGGCAGTATTATAGTAGTTATATTCTTGTATATAGGGGGCAGTATTATAGTAGTTATATTCTTGTATATAGGAGCAGTATTATAGTAGTTATATTCTTGTATATAGGAGCAGTATTATAGTAGTTATATTCTTGTATATAGGGGCAGTATTATAGTAGTTATATTCTTGTATATAGGGCCAGTATTATAGTAGATATATTCTTGTATATAGGGGCAGTATTATAGTAGTTATATTCTTGTATATAGGAGCAGTATTATAGTAGATATATTCTTGTATATAGGGGCAGTATTATAGTAGATATATTCTTGTATATAGGGGCAGTATTATAGTAGTTATATTCTTGTATATAGGAGCAGTATTATAGTAGTTATATTCTTGTATATAGTGGGCAGTATTATAGTAGTTATATTCTTGTATATAGGGGCAGTATTATAGTAGTTATATTCTTGTATATAGGAGCAGTATTATAGTAGATATATTCTTGTATATAGGGGCAGTATTATAGTAGTTATATTCTTGTATATAGGGGCAGTATTATAGTAGTTATATTCTTGTATATAGGGGCAGTATTATAGTAGATATATTCTTGTATATAGGGGCAGTATTATAGTAGTTATATTCTTGTATATAGGAGCAGTATTATAGTAGTTATATTCTTGTATATAGGGGCAGTATTATAGTAGTTATATTCTTGTATATAGGGGGGCAGTATTATAGTAGTTATATTCTTGTATATAGGAGGCAGTATTATAGTAGTTATATTCTTGTATATAGGGGCAGTAATATAGTAGTTATATTCTTGTATATAGGGGCAGTATTATAGTAGTTATATTCTTGTATATAGGAGCAGTATTATAGTAGTTATATTCTTGTATATAGGGGCAGTATTATAGTAGTTCTATTCTTGTATATAGGGGCAGTATTATAGTAGTTATATTCTTGTATATAGGGGCAGTATTATAGTAGTTATATTCTTGTATATAGGAGCAGTATTATAGTAGTTATATTCTTGTATATAGGGGCAGTATTATAGTAGTTCTATTCTTGTATATAGGAGCAGTATTATAGTAGTTCTATTCTTGTATATAGGGGGCAGTATTATAGTAGTTATATTCTTGTATATAGGGGGGCAGTAGTATAGTAGTTATATTCTTGTATATAGGGGGCAGTATTATAGTAGTTATATTCTTGTATATAGTGGCAGTATTATAGTAGTTATATTCTTGTATATAGGAGCAGTATTATAGTAGTTATATTCTTGTATATTGGAGACAGTATTATAGTAGTTATATTCTTGTATATAGGGGCAGTATTATAGTAGTTATATTCTTGTATATAGGAGCAGTATTATAGTAGTTATATTCTTGTATATAGGAGCAGTATTATATTAGTTATATTCTTGTATATAGGAGGCAGTATTATAGTAGTTATATTCTTGTGTATAGGAGCAGTATTATAGTAGTTATATTCTTGTATATAGGGGGCAGTATTATAGTAGTTATATTCTTGTATATAGGGGCAGTATTATAGTAGTTATATTCTTGTATATAGAGGCAGTATTATAGTAGTTATATTCTTGTATATAGGGGCAGTATTATAGTAGTTATATTCTTGTATATAGAGGCAGTATTATAGTAGTTATATTCTTGTATATAGAGGCAGTATTATAGTAGTTATATTCTTGTATATAGAGGCAGTATTATAGTAGTTATATTCTTGTATATAGGAGGCAGTATTATAGTAGTTATATTCTTGTATATAGGGGCAGTATTATAGTAGTTATATTCTTGTATATAGGGGGCAGTATTATAGTAGTTATATTCTTGTATATAGGGGGCAGTATTATAGCAGTTATATTCTTGTATATAGGAACAGTATTATAGTAGTTATATTCTTGTGTATAGGAGCAGTATTATAGTAGTTATAGTCTTGTATATAGGGAGCAGTATTATAGTAGTTATATTCTTGTATATAGGAGCAGTATTATAGTAGTTATATTCTTGTATATAGAGGGCAGTATTATAGTAGTTATATTCTTGTATATAGGAGCAGTATTATAGTAGTTATATTCTTGTATATAGAGGCAGTATTATAGTAGTTATATTCTTGTATATAGGGAGCAGTATTATAGTAGTTATATTCTTGTATATAGGGGCAGTATTATAGTAGTTATATTCTTGTATATAGGAGCAGTATTATAGTAGGTATATTCTTGTATATAGGAGCAGTATTATAGTAGTTATATTCCTGTATGTAGGAGCAGTATTATAGTAGTTATATTCTTGTATATAGGGGGCAGTATTATAGTAGTTATATTCTTGTATATAGGAGCAGTATTATAGTAGTTATATTCTTGTATATAGGGGCAGTATTATAGTAGTTATATTCTTGTATATAGAGGCAGTATTATAGTAGTTATATTCCTGTATATAGGGAGCAGTATTATAGTAGTTATATTCTTGTATATAGGGGCAGTATTATAGTAGTTATATTCTTGTATATAGGGGCAGTATTATAGTAGTTATAGTCTTGTATATAGGGAGCAGTATTATAGTGGTTATATTCTAGTTAATTAAGCTTTGTATTTGGTTTCCACTCACCTGGACTTCCTGTGGGAGTTTTTATCTATTTTCTGGCTTCCTGACATCTCCAGGCTGCTACAGTCACGTGAATCTGCCAAGTGTTTTTGATGAAGATCTCTAAAACCAGAAGAAATACTACAAGTAATCCCGTGTGACATAAGATCGATCTCAGTTCAGCTTGTGTATCCTCTACACGCAGCACGTACACTATACAAAATCAGTAACTAAAGCAAAAAAGTTTCCATCACTCCCATCAAGCGATCAGTGAATTCAATGGACGTCATTTACACCCCCGGCCACATGGGGCAGCTGTTGGTTTGTTGTGGGACGGCTGCCCGTTTCCTTCCTTGGATGTGCGCTGGATCGGTGGCATTTTCCAGATACTTTCAATTAGAGAGTAACCGAGAAGTGAAGAAATGTAAAAGTTTCTGAAGGATCTTGGACACGCGCAGTTGGCGGAGTTAATGCCTCAGACATCGCAGGGGACGTTCTTATCGGTCCGATCATTTCTTATTTTTTTGCAGTGGAAGCAAATTTTACCCTTGAAGATTTCCCATTCTATAGTTCAAGACTGACTTAGTGAAGGATTCAGCTCATGTCTTTCAGCTTCCACCTTAAATATCACGGAATATCTTCCATATTTTAATTCCTCACACTTTTCAAGAAGTCTGCTTGCTGTCAGTGAATGGGAACATTTCTGTTCACACCCAGAAATTGTATAGACTGTATAGACCAAATACATCTTGCAGCTGAGGGTTTGTTACAATTGTATCCAGTCTAGTCAATCTTCTGTCGCTCTCCTGTCCTGATACTTGGTAACAATGTATCAGTCTGGGGTGCAGAGGATTGTCTAAAGTTGATATAATTGTAGCAAAACCTCAGCTGTGGAAGCAGGATTAGGTCAAAGGTCACATATTATATTAGAAAGCGGTAGTAAGTTTTGTAACCAAAGCGGAGATTTCTAGGAGCAGCGGCGGCGGCTTCGGGGTTCAGCGTACAGCTTTGTGGCTCCAGTTAAAGGGATTGTCCACTTTGGACAATCCTTTTTGTTAGAAGAGTTCACAATGATAGGTGGACAGCGGGTTGACATTCTGTTGGGACCCCCAAGTGATCGGCCGTAATCTGTGAGGGAAGTCAAATCAATGGGCTGGGGGGTTATACTGCAGTCCATATCACTGGAAAACCACAAGGGGGCGATACTGAAGTTCCCCATATTATGGTAATATAGCTCCATACCCTACACCCAAAAACCCTCCTCCTCACCTGACCAATGGGACATCAGGCCAGGACGGGAGATGGTGGTGGGTAGCCCCGCGCTCAGAGCATTAGCCCCTCCTCCCTCACTACATACAGACTGCGGCCTCAGATATAACAGGGAGTAATGATCACCCCCGATCCTCTGACTCACGGGCATATAATATTTCTGTTTTGTACAGCGCCGTAATAAGGCTTCTATAGAGGTGCATAAACCCTCTACTGTAACTCCGATGGGGGTTGTACTCCACCCTGAGCAGGAGTCCTAAAAGGGATTGATAGGGTACGTCTGTAAACCTCTGCCTGACACACAGGAGCAAAGCCGCCACACAATGTCCTTACAGTGTGACCGATATAGACGGGAGGGCGCGAGGCCAACACACTGACCAGAGGATCGGCGAGGAGTCGCCGGACTCGACGCTACAATAAAAAGCCGTCGGAGATCTCACCGGATCTGCAAAGACCCATCCACAACCTCGGAGCAGCACTTCACAGGTTAACTCTGCCAGTGATCATGGGTAACTTTGTCATTTCCTTGCTTTACCGATCTTGTATTGATTCTGAGTTACGTCAGATCCTATACTCCAGTCACATCCAGAGCTGCATTCACAATCCTGCTGTTACGCATCTTATGCTCCAATCAAATCCAGAGCTGCATTCACAATCCCGCTGTTACAGAATTTCCTATTACTCTAGTAACACCCAAAGCTGCATTCACAATCCTGTTATATTGTCTTATTACTCCAGTCACATCTAGAGCTGCATTCACAATCCTGCTGTTACAGAATGTATTTTTGCTCTAGTCTAATCCAGAGCTGCATTCACAATCCCGCTGTTACAGAATTTCCTATTACTCTAGTAACACCCAAAGCTGCATTCACAATCCTGTTATATTGTCTTATTACTCCAGTCACATCTAGAGCTGCATTCATAATCCTGCTGTTACAGAATGTCCTATTGCTCTAGTAACATACAAAGCTGCATTCACAATCCTGTTATATTGTCTTCTTGCTCTTGTCACATCCAGAGCTGCATTTACAATTATGTGACCTAATGTTTTATTGCTGTAGTCACATCCAGAGCTGCCACTTGGATGCAGCTGGCACTGTGCTAAAGGGCACATCCCGAACAGCTGCGCTAATCTCGTATAACGTACAGCGCGCTGCATATTGATGTATAGTACGGAGCCGAATACAAACACTACATCTCCCACAATTCACCCAAACACAGAGTGCTCAATCAAGGAAGTGAACCAGCAGAGGGCAGCAGTGAGATGTGAGCTCCTGCCTGGGTGCCAACATAAGAATTGTGAATGCAGCTCTGGATGTGACTGGAGTAGAAGACTTGATGTAACTCAAGATAAGCACATTAATTAATTGTTCATAATTGGAGCTGTTCCCGGAGGAGTAACAGAGTATTAATAATCCTGTGTAAGTTGCTTCTTGATCGGCGTCTCCTGGTTACTCACCCCTCAGCACTGACCGTCTTACGTAACGCTTTATTCACCACGCGAATCCACAGCTCATCCCTCCACCTGCACAAAGGAAACAAACCCAGCGTTCATATAAGGAGCGGGAATACCGACTGCCGGGGGCGAGCCGACCACCGCCGGGGGGCGAGCCGACCACTGCCGGGGGGCGAGCCGACCACTGCCGGGGGGCGAGCCGACCACTGCCGGGGGGCGAGCCGACCACTGCCGGGGGGCGAGCCGACCACTGCCGGGGGGCGATCGGACCACTGCCGGGGGGCGATCGGACCACTGCCGGGGGGCGAGCGGACCACTGCCGGGGGCGCGCTGATGGACGCATTCGATCGCTGGGGGTACACTGGCCAGAGACCCCCAGTGAGGAGCAGAGAGTGAGGGATTCTGTTACTGGGAGTCACCATTGTGGGGGAACTACGAGCAGCGACATTGTTGGCTCCAGTTATTAATGAAGGTCCTGATGTGGGGTCCCCTCTATTATCTCTATATAATCTCCCCAGGGGTCACACATGGCAGACAGACCCTCGTAGATGAGCATAACGTGACACAGCCGACGACATCTCAAGACCCAACCAATCCCAAGCTGGGGGGAGGAGTGATAATAATGAGGGGGGGGGAGGAGTGATGATAATGAGGGGGGGGGAGGAGTGATAATAATGAGGGGGGGGGAGGAGTGATAATAATGAGGGGGGGGGAGGAGTGATAATAATGAGGGGGGGGAGGAGTGATAATAATGAGGGGGGGGAGGAGTGATAATAATGAGGGGGGGGGAGGAGTGATAATAATGAGGGGGGGGAGGAGTGATAATAATGAGGGGGGGGAGGAGTGATAATAATGAGGGGGGGGAGGAGTGATAATAATGAGGGGGGGGAGGAGTGATAATAATGAGGGGGGGAGGAGTGATAATAATGAGGGGGGGGGGAGTGATAATAATGAGGGGGGGAGGAGTGATAATAATGAGGGGGGGAGGAGTGATAATAATGAGGGGGGGAGGAGTGATAATAATGAGGGGGGGAGGAGTGATAATAATGAGGGGGGGGAGGAGTGATAATAATGAGGGGGGGGAGGAGTGATAATAATGAGGGGGGGAGGAGTGATAATAATGAGGGGGGGAGGAGTGATAATAATGAGGGGGGGGGAGGAGTGATAATAATGAGGGGGGGGAGGAGTGATAATAATGAGGGGGGGGGGAGTGATAATAATGAGGGGGGGAGGAGTGATAATAATGAGGGGGGGGAGGAGTGATAATAATGAGGGGGGGAGGAGTGATAATAATGAGGGGGGGAGGAGTGATAATAATGAGGGGGGGAGGAGTGATAATAATGAGGGGGGGAGGAGTGATAATAATGAGGGGGGGAGGAGTGATAATAATGAGGGGGGAGGAGTGATAATAATGAGGGGGGAGGAGTGATAATAATGAGGGGGGGGGGGAGTGATAATAATGAGGGGGGGGAGTGATAATAATGAGGGGGGGGAGTGATAATAATGAGGGGGGGGGAGTGATAATGATGGGGGAGGAGTGATGATAATGGGGGGAGGAGTGATGATAATGGGGGGAGGAGTGATGATAATGGGGGAGGAGTGATGATAATGGGGGGAGGAGTGATGATAATGGGGGAGGAGTGATGATAATGGGGGAGGAGTGATGATAATGGGGGAGGAGTGATGATAATGGGGGGAGGAGTGATGATAATGGGGGAGGAGTGATGATAATGGGGGAGGAGTGATGATAATGGGGGAGGAGTGATGATAATGGGGGAGGAGTGATGATAATGGGGGGAGGAGTGATGATAATGGGGGAGCAGTGATGATAATGGGGGGAGCAGTGATGATAATGGGGGGAGCAGTGATGATAATGGGGGGAGGAGTGATGATAATGGGGGAGGAGTGATGATAATGGGGGAGGAGTGATGATAATGGGGGGAGGAGTGATGATAATGGGGGGAGGAGTGATGATAATGAGGCGGGGAGGAGTGATGATAATGGGGGGAGCAGTGATGATAATGGGGGGAGCAGTGATGATAATGGGGGGAGCAGTGATGATAATGGGGGGAGGAGTGATGATAATGGGGGGAGGAGTGATGATAATGGGGGAGGAGTGATGATAATGGGGGAGGAGTGATGATAATGGGGGAGGAGTGATGATAATGGGGGAGGAGTGATGATAATGGGGGGAGGAGTGATGATAATGGGGGGAGGAGTGATGATAATGGGGGGAGGAGTGATGATAATGGGGGGAGGAGTGATGATAATGGGGGGAGGAGTGATGATAATGGGGGGAGGAGTGATGATAATGGGGGGAGGAGTGATGATAATGGGGGGAGGAGTGATGATAATGGGGGGAGGAGTGATGATAATGGGGGGAGGAGTGATGATAATGGGGGGAGAGTGATAATAATGGGGGGAGGAGTGATGATAATGGGGGAGGAGTGATGATAATGGGGGGGAGGAGTGATAATGGGGGGGGAGGAGTGATAATGGGGGGCAACTTGTGCTTTCCACAAGATTATATACCTATTCCGTCAGATTAGTAAAGGGGCGGAGCTGTGACAACCTCACATGCTGGATCTTGTAAACCACTTACTGAAATGAATGAACAGGCCACTAGTGAAAGCTCCACCTCCTCAAAAAAAAAAGTCTGCTCAAAACTGGACGACCCCTTTAAGCGCTTGAATTGGTAAATAGAAATCTGTGACTGACATAACAAAAACCTGTTTTAGGTTTACCCCCATAAAATAAGTGCCCGCCCTCCGCAGCCCCACAATCAGGACCCCCATCTGGGGTCAGCAGGCCAGAACTCAGGTGATCACCTCTGATTGAAGTTGTTCTGCTGTTCGGCCTCCATCGCTTTCTTCTTGGTCAGAGCCTCCTCCAGCTCTCGTTTCTCCTCCTCAGCGTCATGAAGTCTCCCCTCCACCAGGAGGCGCCGAGTCAACAGCTGGTCATAGTCTTCCTTCAGGTCAGCATTGGAGCCGACCATTTGGACCATGTCATTCTCCAGACATTGATGCTGATGTTTGTGATCTTCCACCAGGACAGAGAGGAAGGAGATGCTGGAGAAGAACAGAGGAAGAAGATGTAAGAACTCTATAGGTAGAGCAGAGCTGCAGTGAAAAGCATAGGGATGAGGACAGGGGAGCAGAAGGAACCTCTAAACAGACAGGTCAATGCCCGATTAACTCAGACGTATCAGTGACTGATCAGGGTCGTGCCCTGACAGAGCAGTGCTGCAGTGTAAAGTATGGAATGAGGGGCAGAGCAGAGGTGTGAGCCACTGAGGATGCGGCAGGTGGATTTTTATTTAACTTTGTGAATACTTTGCTGTACTTATTTTGAATTGACTCGGAATAAAATCATGTTTTATACTCCAATCACATCCAGAGCTGCATTCACAATTCTCGTAGCTGCCCTTGGAAACAAAGTCATTTATTTGCCCAGAGTAGTTAAACATGTCACTAAAGATCTCAAGCTGTGTCACCATCACCTGAGCAGCTACGTTGCACCGTTCCCAAATAGCAAGAAACCAGCAGAATTGTGACTGCAGCTCTGGATGTGACTGGAGTAGAAGACACAACGTAGCTCAAGATAGGAAGACTATGCAACATGAACTTCTGATGTGTCCGGCGCTTATCCTGGTGTGTTACCCCAGAAAGCAGCCGGACAGTATGAGGGTCCTGCAAACAGCGCCTTATAGCACAGCTTCCTGGATATTAGGGGGATGGGAGATTCTGAGAGCAGTAAGATAAGCGGTGGAGGCGCCGCCTAGTGGGGAGAGTGCAGCTGAGATCTAGAGACACAAGACTTAGACTGAGGGGAGACCCCCGGGGTCCGCGCACCTGCACTTCTGCCTCTTCAGCTCCTCGTCCCGCTCTTGCGCCTCCTTCTTCAGCTCGCAGGCTTCATAGGCCAACTGCAACCACAACAAAGTCACCACACGGAGACAAGCAGCGCAAGGAAATCACAGGCGCCGGATTATCAAACATTCCGGATTATCAGAAAGTCACGCAGCCTAGAGAAGGGAGGTCCGGACTATACACGGAGGGATCGGGCACAGGAATATATATAAGGTGATATTAAATCTATTGGGGAATATATAAGAGCGGGTCACACAGCAGATAGGGAACCTCCGTCTTTCTCAGCGGCCGCCCCTATAATAGCAGCAGAGCATTTACCTCTCCATTATAGTCTCTGAGCTCGGAGATCTCCTTCTGTAACGTGGGCGGAGCTTCTGATCCAGCGCCGCGCAACACGGTCGGTATAATCCTGCAGCATATGAAACGGGAACAGAAATCAGCTGTGAACACTAGAGGGAGCCACCAAACTCCAATATAACAGGAGAAGTCATAATGGAAAATCTGAGACAGTATCACACAGGATAGGATTAGATACACAGCTCAGCAGACAGTATCACACATGATAGGATTAGATACACAGCTCAGCAGACAGTATCACACAAGGTAGGATTAGATACACAGCTCAGCAGACAGTATCACACAGGATAGGATTAGATACACAGCTCAGCAGACAGTATCACACATGATAGGATTAGATACACAGCTCAGCAGACAGTATCACACAGGATAGGATTAGATACACAGCTCAGCAGACAGTATCACACAAGGTAGGATTAGATACACAGCTCAGCAGACAGTATCACACAGGATAGGATTAGATACACAGCTCAGCAGACAGTATCACACATGATAGGATTAGATACACGGCTCAGCAGACAGTATCACACAGGATAGGATTAGATACACAGCTAAGCAGACAGCATCACACATGATAGGATTAGATACACAGCTCAGCAGGCAGTATCACACATGATAGGATTAGATACACAGCTCAGCAGGCAGTATCACACATGATAGGATTAGATACACAGCTCAGCAGACAGTATCACACATGATAGGATTAGATACACAGCTCAGCAGACAGTATCACACATGATAAGATTAGATACAGCGACTCAGCAGACAGTATCCCACATGATAGGATTAGATACAGGGCTCAGCAGACAGTATCACACATGATAGGATTAGATACACAGCTCAGCAGACAGTATCACACATGATAGGATTAGATACACAGCTCAGCAGGCAGTATCACACATGATAGGATTAGATACACAGCTCAGCAGGCAGTATCACACATGATAGGATTAGATACACAGCTCAGCAGACAGTATCACACATGATAAGATTAGATACAGCGACTCAGCAGACAGTATCCCACATGATAGGATTAGATACAGGGCTCAGCAGACAGTATCACACATGATAGGATTAGATACAGGGGCTCTGAAGACAGTATCACACATGATAGGATTAGATACACAGCTCAGCAGACAGTATCACACAGGATAGGATTAGATACATGACTCAGCAGACAGTATCACACATGATAGGATTAGATACACAGCTCAGAAGACAGTATCACACAGGATAGGATTAGATACACAGCTCAGCAGACAGTATCACACATGATAGGATTAGATACACAGCTCAGTCTGGAGATTATTGGATACACACACACCTCTGATCTTATCCCCTCCCCCTCTGCACCCACCTGGCATCGCGGTGCCCTCCCGGGGATATTACGGGTTCAGTTTGTATTTTTTCGGTCAAATCCTTCAGAAAAACTGATTTTTCTAGAAGTTTATTGTCTGAAAATGAAAAACAAAAAAAACCCTTTACTATAAAGTACGAGAGAAATCGCTGGCGGATCCGGAAAACACCAGAGGGGAGACCCCCCACATCCCGATTATTCTGGGGGGGGGGGGGGGTCAGCGGGAGAGAAGCCGCAGACACTGTATATAAAGACCTGTGATACTCCGTATATGTAGAAATCATTGATCGCCGGCATCGCTGCCACGTGTCACCCACAGGAGGAATCTGCTCATCCGGATTATGAATAAAATACCAGAACTACAGTGAAGACCGACACACACAGGAGAGGATGGGACATTACAGAACCAGGGGGATTTTATTAAAGCCGTGTGACGTCCTCGGGGCTCTGGGATGGTTCTCACACATCATATCCATTAAAGGGGTCTCCCAACCAACGCACCCCCAAAAGTGACATCACGCACCCCGATATTCTTCATATATGACAGTGAGACGTTCTAGGATTATTCACCCTCCTGCACCCTCACCCCCCCCCTCCCCTCCTGCACCCTCAACCCCCCCCATCCCTCCTGCACCCTCACCACCCCCTCCTGCACCCTCACCACCCCCTCCTGCACTCTCACCCCCCTCATCCTGCACCCTCACCACCCCCTCCTGCACCCTCACCCCCCTCATCCTGCACCCTCACCCCCCTCCTCCTGCACCCTCACCCCCCTCCTCCTGCACCCTCACCCCCCTCCTCCTCCTGCACCCTCACCCCCCTCCTCCTCCTGCACCCTCACCCCCCTCCTCCTCCTGCACCCTCACCCCCCTCCTCCTGCACCCTCACCCCCCTCCTCCTGTACCCTCACCCCCCTCCTCCTGTACCCTCACCACCACCTCCTGCACCCTCACCACCCCCTCCTGCACCCTCACCCCCCTCATCCTGCACCCTCACCCCCACCACCCCCTCCTGTACCCTCACCACCCCCTCCTGCACCCTCACCACCCCCTCCTGCACCCTCACCCCCCTCCTCCTGCACCCTCACCCCCCTCCTCCTCCTGCACCCTCACCACCTCCTCCTGCACCCTCACCCCCCTCCTCCTGCACCCTCACCACCCCCCTCCTCCTGCTGCACCCTCACCCCCCCCCTCCTCCTGCACCCTCACCCCCCTCCTCCTGCACCCTCACCACCCCCCTCCCCTTTCCTTCCCCGCTGAGCTGACAAAATCACAGCTGGTGAGTGGAAGTTGAAGGCCAAACCTCAGCACATTATAAACATCTGCAAAACAGAAGTGACCTGGGGGGGGGGGGCGACATTTATAAAAAAAACAATTTATAATAATAGCAGCGCAAAAACTGGCGCCAAACGTGCACGTATCTGGAGATGTTTCTTTTTCAGCAGCCATATCGGTTGTCACCCACAAAACCAGAACATCATCTACAGGTAGAACTACATTCCTCTCACCAACCGCTCCGGTCCGTGTCAGTAGTCACCGCAGTTCTAGCATTCTATTCAGCAACCGGGAAGAACAGGATGAACAGACTAAGGCTGGGTTCACACACACTATCTGCGGACGTAATTCGGGCGTTTTAGCCACGAATTATGTCCGAAAATGCGGCTCAAAAGCGCCGGCACACATCTGCCCATTCATTTGAATGGGTCTTACGATATTCTGTGCCGACGGTCATTTTTTTTACGCGTCGCTGTCAAAAGGCAGAGCATAAAAAAAAGACGCCCGCGTCAAAGAAGTGCCTGTCACTTCTTCAGACGTAATTGGGGCCGTTTTCCATGGACTCAATAGAAAAACAGCTCCAATTACGTCCTAATGGACGCAGCGAAAGACGCCTGCACATTCTCCTGAAAACAGCACCGTAATTTCAGCCGTAACGGACGCTGCTGTGTGAACATACCCTTATAGTTAGTGGGAGCGCAGCAGTGCAAGGGAGGACACCGTGATGAAATACACCCGGGGTTATCTACAGTAACAAAGCTGCATCTGTGGCTGTGATCTATAAGGGGAGTTCTGGGGTGAGGAGTTAGAATCTCTGCTTACTTCCAAAAACAGCGCCACTCCTATGTACAGGTTGTTTGTGGAATTGAAGCTCACTTTGTTGTAGCTGCACTGCAATACCAGACACAACCCATAGACAGTGGTGGCGCTGTTCCTGGAAGAAAGCAGTCATGCTTTACTAATCCTACACTTCCCCTTTAAGCCTCATGCCGCAGTACATGTTCAATCTCGCAGCACAGTGCGTTTCTGTGTAACAGCAGAGTGTGAAATTCCCCAACACATATACAGCCCCGCACCCACCGAGAAAATATTCTAAGATTCTGTATAATGGGGCGCGGTGACTAAACAATATGTCCACAATCGTGGGCGCTTCAGGAGGTGGCATCAAACCCTCCAAAATGCCGCACCGGGTGCCAGCTCTATATAAAAGCGACATGTAACGGGGGAGGGGGTGACTATTCTGAACTCCAGGTCGTCAACATCGGCCATACTGGATTCTATATGGACCAGCGCAAACAAACGCAGCATCACCCCACAGAAGAAACGCCCCAAAATCCAGGGGGAACTGAACTACACAATAAAATGAAACAAGAATACCAGCCAGAAATCCTTTTAAAGGGCCGGTAACCCTTGTAGCGCTGAGAATATTACATAAGAGGAGCGGCTGATATCAGTCACACATGATGTAATGTCTCTGGATATAATAGTGCTGGAGTGTGCGCCACTACCTACGGGGGGCAGTGTGTGCGGCACTACCTACGGGGGGCAGTGTGTGCGGCACTACCTACGGGGGGCAGTGTGTGCGGCACTACCTACGGGGGGCAGTGTGTGCGGCACTACTTATGGGGGGCAGTGTGTGCGGCACTACCTACGGCACTATCTACAAGGGGCAGTGTGTGCGGCACTGCCTACGGGGGCAGTGTGGGCGGCACTGCCAACGGGGGCAGTGTGGGCGGCACTGCCTACGGCACTATCTACAAGGGGCAGTGTGTGCGGCACTGCCTACGGGGGCAGTGTGTGCGGCACTATCTAAAAGGGGCAGTGTGTGCGGCACTACCTACAGGGGGCAGTGTGTGCGGCACTACTTATGGGGGGCAGTGTGTGCGGCACTACCTACGGCACTATCTACAAGGGGCAGTGTGGGCGGCACTGCCTACGGGGGCAGTGTGGGCGGCACTACCTACGGGGGGCAGTGTGTGCGGCACTACCTACGGGGGGCAGTGTGTGCGGCACTACCTACGGGGGGCAGTGTGTGCGGCACTACCTACGGGGGGCAGTGTGTGCGGCACTACTTATGGGGGGCAGTGTGTGCGGCACTACCTACGGCACTATCTACAAGGGGCAGTGTGTGCGGCACTGCCTACGGGGGCAGTGTGGGCGGCACTGCCTACGGGGGCAGTGTGGGCGGCACTGCCTACGGGGGCAGTGTGGGCGGCACTGCCTACGGCACTATCTACAAGGGGCAGTGTGTGCGGCACTGCCTACGGGGGCAGTGAGTGCGGCACTATCTAAAAGGGGCAGTGTGTGCGGCACTACCTACAGTGGGCAGTGTGTGCGGCACTACCTACGGCACTATCTACAAGGGGCAGTGTGTGCGGCACTGCCTACAGGGGCAGTGTGTGCGGCACTGCCTACAGGGGCAGTGTGTGTGGCACTGCCTACGGGGGCAGTGTGGGCGGCACTACCTACGGCACTATCTACAGGGGGCAGTGTGTGCGGCACTACCTACAGGGGGCAGTGTGTGCGGCACTACCTACAGGGGGCAGTGTGTGCGGCACTACCTACAGGGGGCAGTGTGTGCGGCACTACCTACAAGGGGCAGTGTGTGCGGCACTACCTACAAGGGGCAGTGTGTGCGGCACTACCTACAAGGGGCAGTGTGTGCGGCACTACCTACAAGGGGCAGTGTGTGCGGCACTACCTACAAGGGGCAGTGTGTGCGGCACTACCTACAAGGGGCAGTGTGTGCGGCACTACCTACAAGGGGCAGTGTGTGCGGCACTACCTACAAGGGGCAGTGTGTGCGGCACTACCTACAAGGGGCAGTGTGTGCGGCACTATCTACGGGGGGCAGTGTGTGCGGCACTATCTACAGGGGGCAGTGTGTGCGGCACTATCTACGGGGGGCAGTGTGTGTGTTATTACCTGCGCTGGTTTTTACGCTACCAGTATTGGTCACCACATATCACTTAACCTTTTTTTTATTAGAACTTGTGATATAAGGGGCGCGGTTGGTGGATTTGGTGCAGATCAATAGTTATAGCGTAAAAACCAGCGGGTAGGGGGAGTGTGGTGAAAATAACTTGGTTTTAAGTCTGCATTTGGAAACCCTCTGTTATAAATCCTGCGTTTGCCCCTAAAAATCTGTCTTTTAAACAAACCGAGCAACAGCCCCAAATATTACTGCGGCCCCAAAAAGAGAAAAGACGTCACGACCAGAAAATACTTTATTAATGTTACAGGAACTTACACAGAATAAAACAACCCTCGCAGGAAAATTGGGAGCAGAACGCGGAGGGGGTGACGAAGCCTCGGCGAAACGCGTGTGGGGTCAGCAGCGGTGCCCGCGGTCCTGGTCTCCCAGATATCGTTGTCTCGTACAGGTGGATGTATATACTTTATGTTATACCCTGACTCACGCCTGTGCCGACATTGATGAATACTGAACACCAGTCCGTGCCATATATTCTACATCTCCTGTGTAATGATTCTCTGCACACGCTGCTGTATTTGTTACCGCGTCACCATCGGATCTACCGCTGCTCCGCGTTCTGCTCCGCGTTCTGCTCCCATTCTTCCTGCGAGGGTTGTTTTATTCTGTGTTTGTTCAAGTAACATTAATGAAGCATTTTCTGGTCGTGACGTCTTATCTCTTTTTGGTTTAAAAATCTGTCTTGTGTGACTGGACTCCTAGGCCTTGTTCACACGCGATTTCATGCAGATTTTTGAGCCAAACCCAGAAGTGGTTTTTAAAGGAATGGAAATATAAAGAAATAACTTCTCCTTCCTCCAGGATCTACTTCTGCCTGTGGCTCAAATATCTGACGTGTGAACAAAGCCTTACAGTCATCCTCTGTCCAGCCTGAAATGGCTGATAACAGGGAGAAACAGCCCATATTCAAGGGAAGAAGTAAATAGGAGGTAAAATAGAAGTGTAGTGTCCCTTTAAAAATGCCTGCACCCTGCACAGAACACCCTGTACCCAGACCACCCTGCACCCAGAGCCCCCCAGACCACCCTGCACCCAGAGCCCCCAGACCACCCTGCACCCAGAGCCCCCCAGACCACCCTGCACCCAGAGCCCCCCAGACCACCCTGCACCCAGAGCCCCCCAGACCACCCTGCACCCAGAGCCCCCCAGACCACCCTGCACCCAGAGCCCCCCAGACCACCCTGCACCCAGAGCCCCCCAGACCACCCTGCACCCAGAGCCCCCAGACCACCCTGCACCCAGAGCCCCCCAGACCACCCTGCACCCAGAGCCCCCCAGACCACCCTGCACCCAGAGCCCCCCTGCGCCGCTTCCTCACCCTGGCTGCTTTATACCCGCACATGGCAGCTGGTGATTCATGAAGTTCTTTATTTCAGGACTGGGCAGACAGGACCCCTCCCCGCAACAGGTATAGTGTCATTAACCCCTACAGTGCCGGTCTGGATTACCCAATCGAAGGATACATAGTGGAGCAGACAAACCACTGAAGGACTAGAACTCCCAGCATCCACATATCTCTATGCATGCTGGGATCAGTAGTCCTTCAGTTCCTCCATTCTCTAGGAGGAGACATGCCACTGAGCTACTACACACCCCATTAGTCTGTGCATGCTGTGATTAGTAGTCCTTCACTTGCTCAGGAGGTTCGGTACTCACATGACTGGATGAGCTCCTGGAAAGCCCCGTGCTGGGAGCGGTCCCGGTGCCGCAGCTGCCGGATAAGGTGCAGCTTCCAGGCCGGGCCCCGGGCCCCGCGCTCCGCTCCCTGCATCCCGCAACCAGAGCCACAACACAGGGGCGGGGATAAACCAGGAGGGCGGGGATAAACCAGGAGGGCGGGACCGGGGCGGAGTCACACGTCAGCTGCACTATTCCTCCCCGCACGTCACATGACCTGAGAAGTGATACATTGTATCCGCGCAGAGGAGTCAGCACTTCCTGTCTAATATCAGCTTATATCTCCCAGGAGAGGAGTCCCCGACAGAATGTCATTATCGGCTTATAATAGTGCAGCAGCTGATATCAGTCACAGGGAGAAATGTGTCACATAAAGTACTGAGCATGGGGGAGGGGGTGTCTGTAATCACTGTCAGCCTGACATGGCTGATAACAGAGAACAATAGATTGTATTCACCTGTCCAGACAACCTAACCAAAAACCTCACACCAACTGAATGGCATGTAATGGGGTCCCCTATAACAATTAAACCTAGAAACGAACCAATTGGGACATATCCCTGAAAGAAATATTGTACTCAAAATGAAAAGTACAAAAAAATATCTTTATTAAATATAATGACAAAATAACACAATAATAGGAAAAAGAGGAATGATACAACATATACGGAGACATAAACAGCAGGGTCAGATGTACAAGACCATGACCGACAGAATCAACCGTCCACTAATGACCTAAAACACGCTCAGATGATAATAAGTAACACACAAGCCCAGGGGTGTATAATGTGACATATGGCACAATATTGCTGGCAAAAAATTCCCATGTACAGAGATAATAACCTATACACAGACAGAACCTACACAGTATATGATAGCATATAGAAAAAGCAATGTGCATGTGGCAATCTACATGTAATAATACATCAAGGCCAGTACGATAGGTAAAGGGAGCATCTGAATAGGTATGCATCCAATGGAACGTACAATGCTGGCACAAGAAACAATGCAGATACCAATGTATATCAGAAGGAGTAATAGGACGTGCAGCTCTTCTGACCCCTCACGCTCCTCAACATGTCTCAGGGTATGTGTTCATTCGGTTTAGCTATGGCAGTTTTTTCTTTTTATGCTATCTGAGCTGCTACACCTTCTTATATACATTTTTTCCTGTGCTAGCACTGCACGTCCTATTACACCTTCTGATATACATTGGTATCTGCATTGTTTCTTGTGCCAGCATTGTACGTTCCATTGGATGCATACCTATTCAGATGCTCCCTTTACCTATCGTACTGGCCTTGATGTATTATTACATGTAGATTGCCACATGCACATTGCTTTTTCTATATGCTATCATATACTGTGTAGGTTCTGTCTGTGTATAGGTTATTATCTCTGTACATGGGAATTTTTTGCCAGCAATATTGTGCCATATGTCACATTATACACCCCTGGGCTTGTGTGTTACTTATTATCATCTGAGCGTGTTTTAGGTCATTAGTGGACGGTTGATTCTGTCGGTCATGGTCTTGTACATCTGACCCTGCTGTTTATGTCTCCGTATATGTTGTATCATTCCTCTTTTTCCTATTATTGTGTTATTTTGTCATTATATTTAATAAAGATATTTTTTTGTACTTTTCATTTTGAGTACAATATTTCTTTCAGGGATATGTCCCAATTGGTTCGTTTCTAGGTTTAATTGTATTCACCTGTCCTACAGTCATCCTCCCCCAGCCTAACATGTCTGATAACAGAGAACAATAGATTGTATTCACCTGTCCTACAGACATCCTCCCCCAGCCTGACATGTCTGATAACAGAGAACAATAGATTGTATTCACCTGTCCTACAGTCATTCTCTCTCCAGCCTGACATGTCGGATAACAGAGAACAATAGATTGTATTCACCTGTCCTACAGTCATCCTCCCCAGCCTGACATGTCTAAAAACAGAGAACAATAGATTGTATTCACCTGTCCTACAGTCATCCTCCCCCAGCCTGACATGTCTGATAACAGAGAACAATAGATTGTATTCACCTGTCCTACAGTCATCCTCCCCCAGCCTGACATGTCTGATAACAGAGAACAATAGATTGTATTCACCTGTCCTACAGTCATCCTCCCCCAGCCTGAAATGTCTGATAACAGAGAACAATAGATTATATTCATCTATCCTACAGTCATCCCCCCCCAGACTGACATGTCTGATAACAGTGAACAATAGATTATATTCATCTGTCCTACAGTCATCCCCCCCAGCCTGCCATGTCTGATAACAGAGAACAATAGATTGTATTCACCTGTCCTACAGTCATCCTCCCCAGCCTGACATGTCTGATAACAGAGAACAATAGATTGTATTCACCTGTCCTACAGTCATCCTCCTCCAGCCTGACATGTCTGATAACAAAGAACAATAGATTGTATTCACCTGTCCTACCGTCATCCTCCCCCAGCCTGACATGTCTGATAACAGAGAACAATAGATTGTATTCACCTGTCCTACAGTCATCCTCCCAGCCTGATATGTCTGATAACAGAGAACAATATATTGTATTCACCTATCCTACAGTCATCCTCCACCAGCCTGACATGTCTGATAACAGAGAACAATAGATTGTATTCACCTGTCCTACAGTCATCCTCCCCCCAGCCTGACATGTCTGATAACAGAGAACAATAGATTGTATTCACCTGTCCTACAGTCATCCTCCCCCCAGCCTGACATGTCTGATAACAGAGAACAATAGATTGTATTCACCTGTCCTACAGTCATCCTCCCCCCAGCCTGACATGTCTGATAACAGAGAACAATAGATTGTATTCACCTGTCCTACAGTCATCCTCCCCGCAGCCTGACATGTCTGAAAACAGAGAACAATAAATTGTATTCACCTGTCCTACAGTCATCCTCCCCCAGCCTGACATGTCTGATAACAGAGAACAATAGATTGTATTCACCTGTCCTACAGTCATCCTCCCCCAGCCTGCCACGTCTGATAACAGAGAGCAATAGATTGTATTCACCTGTCCTATAGTCATCCTCTCCCAGCCTGACATGTCTGATAACAGAGAACAATAGATTATATTCACCTGTCCTAAAGTCATCCTCCCACAGCCGGACATGTCTGATAACAGAGAACAATAGATTGTATTCACCGTCCTACAGTCATCCTCCCCCAGCCTGACATGTCTGACAACAGAGAACAATAGATTGTATTCACCTGTCCTACAGTCATCCTCTCCCAGCCTGACATGTCTGATAACAGAGAACAATAGATTGTATTCACCTGTCCTACAGTCATCCTCCCCCAGCCTGACATGTCTGATAACAGAGAACAATAGATTGTATTCACCTGTCCTACAGTCATCCTCCCCCACCCTGACATGTCTGATAAAAGGGAACAATAGATTATATTCACCTGTCCTACAGTCATCCTCTCCCAGCCTGACATGTCTGATAACAGAGAACAATAGATTGTATTCACCTGTCCTACAGTCATCCTCCCCCAGCCTGACATGTCTGATAACAGAGAACAATAGATTGTATTCACCTGTCCTACAGTCATCCTCCCCCAGCCTGACATGTCTGATAACAGAGAACAATAGATTGTATTCACCTGTCCTACAGTCATCCTCCCAGCCTGATATGTCTGATAACAGAGAATAATATATTGTATTCACCTGTCCTACAGTCATCCTCCACCAGCCTGACATGTCTGATAACAGAGAACAATAGATTGTATTCACCTGTCCTACAGTCATCCTCCCCCCAGCCTGACATGTCTGATAACAGAGAACAATAGATTGTATTCACCTGTCCTACAGTCATCCTCCCCCCAGCCTGACATGTCTGATAACAGAGAACAATAGATTGTATTCACCTGTCCTACAGTCATCCTCCCCCCAGCCTGACATGTCTGAAAACAGAGAACAATAAATTGTATTCACCTGTCCTACAGTCATCCTCCCCCAGCCTGACATGTCTGATAACAGAGAACAATAGATTGTATTCACCTGTCCTACAGTCATCCTCCCCCAGCCTGCCACGTCTGATAACAGAGAACAATAGAATGTATTCACCTGTCCTACAGTCATTCTCCCCCTGCCTAGATGACAATAGATTGTATTCACTTGTCCTACAGTCATCCTCCCCCAGCCTGACATGTCTGATAACAGAGAACAATAGAATGTATTCACCTGTCCTACAGTCATTCTCCCCCTGCCTGACATGTCTGACAACAGAGAACAATAGATTGTATTCACCTGTCCTACAGTCATCCTCCCCAGCCTGACATGTCTGATAACAGAGAACAATAGATTGTATTCACCTGTCCTACAGTCATTCTCCCCCAGCCTGACATGTCTGATAACAGAGAACAATAGATTGTATTCACCTGTCCTACAGTTATCCTCCCCCAGCCTGATATGTCTGATAACAGAGAACAATATATTGTATTCACCTGTCCTAAGTCATTCTCCCCCAGCCAGACATGTCTGATAACAGAGAACAATAGATTGTATTCACCTGTCCTACAGTCATCCTCCCCAGCCTGACATGTCTGATAACAGAGAACAATACATTGTATTCACCTGTCCTACAGTCACCCTCCCCCAGCCTGCCATGTCTGATAACAGGGAACAATAGATTGTATTCACCTGTCCTACAGTCATCCTCTCCCAGCCTGACATGTCTGATAACAGGGAACAATAGATTGTATTCACCTGTCCTACAGTCATCCTCTCCCAGCCTGACATGTCTGATAACAGAGAACAATAGATTGTATTCATCCTGTCCTACAGTCATCCTCCCCCAGCCTGCCATGTCTGATAACAGGGAACAATAGATTGTATTCACCTGTCCTACAGTCATCCTCCCCCAGCCTGCCATGTCTGATAACAGGGAACAATAGATTGTATTCACCTGTCCTACAGTCATCCTCTCCCAGCCTGACATGTCTGATAACAGAGAACAATAGATTTTATGCTCCTGTCCTACAGTCATCCTCCCCCAGCCTGGCAAGTCTGATAACAGAGAACAATAGATTGTATTCTCCTGTCCTACAGTCATCCTCTCCCCAGCCTGACATGTCTGATAACAGAGAACAATAGATTGTATTCACCTGTCCTACAGTCATCCTCCCCCAGCCTGACATGGCTGACAACAGAGAACAATAGATTGTATTCACCTGTCCTACAGTCATCCTCCACCAGCCTGACATGTCTGATAACAGAGAACAATAGATTGTATTCACCTGTCCTACAGTCATTCTCCCCCCAGCCTGACATGTCTGATAACAGAGAACAATATATTGTATTCACCTGTCCTACAGTCATCCTCCCCCAGCCTGACATGTCTGACAACAGAGAACAATAGATTGTATTCTCCTGTCCTACAGTCATCCTCTCCCCAGCCTGACATGTCTGACAACAGAGAACAATAGATTGTATTCTCCTGTCCTAAAGTCATCCTCCCCCAGATGTCTGATAACAGAGAACAATAGATTGTATTCACCTGTCCTACAGTCATCCTTCCCCAGCCTGACATGTCTGATAACAGAGAACAATAGATTGTATTCACCTGTCCTACAGGCATTCTCTCTCCAGCCTGACATGTCTGATAACAGAGAACAATAGATTGTATTCACCTGTCCTACAGTCATCCTCCCCCCAGCCTGACATGTCTGATAACAGAGAACAATAGATTGTATTCACCTGTCCTACAGTCATCCTCCCCAAGCCTGACATGTCTGATAACAGAGAACAATAGATTGTATTCACCTGTCTTACTGTCATCCTCCCCCAGCCTGACATGTCTGATCACAGAGAACAATAGATTGTATTCAACTGTCCTACAGTCATCCTCCCCCAGCCTGACATGTCTTATAACAGAGAACAATAGATTGTATTCACCTGCCCTACAGTCATCCTCCCCCAGCCTGAGATGTCTGATAACAGAGAACAATAGATTGTATTCACCTGTCCTGCAGTCATCCTCCCCCAGCCTGACATGTCTGATAACAGAGAGCAATAGATTGTATTCACCTGTCATACAGTCATCCTCTCCCCAGCCTGACATGTCTGATAACAGAGAATAGATTGTATTCACCTGCCCTACAGTCATCCTCTCCCAGCCTGACATGTCTGATAACAGAGAACAATAGATTGTATTCACCTGTCCTACAGTCATCCTCCCCCAGCCTGACATGTCTGATAACAGAACAATAGATTGTATTCACCTGTCCTACAGTCATCCTCCCCTAGCCTGACATGTGTGGTAATAGAGAACAATAGATTGTATTCACCTGTCCTACAGTCATCCTCTCCCCAGCCTGACATGTCTGATAACAGAGAACAATAGATTGTATTCACCTGTCCTACAGTCATCCTCCCCCAGCCTGACATGTCTGATAACAGAACAATAGATTGTATTCACCTGTCCTACAGTCATCCTCCCCTAGCCTGACATGTGTGGTAATAGAGAACAATAGATTGTATTCACCTGTCCTACAGTCATCCTCCCCCAGCCTGACATGTCTGATAACAGAGAACAATAGATTGTATTCACCTGTCTTACAGTCATCCTCCCCCAGATGTCTGATAACAGAGAACAATAGATTGTATTCACCTGTCCTACAGTCATCCTCCCCAGCCTGACATGTCTGATGACAGAGAACAATAGATTGTATTCACCTGTCCTACAGACATCCTCCCCCAGCCTGACATGTCTAATAACAGAGAACAATAGATTGTATTCACCTGTCCTACAGTCATTCTCTCTCCAGCCTGACATGTCTGATAACAGAGAACAATAGATTGTATTCACCTGTCCTATAGTCATCCTCTCCCAGCCTGACATGTCTGATAACAGAGAACAATAGATTATATTCACCTGTCCTAAAGTCATCCTCCCACAGCCGGACATGTCTGATAACAGAGAACAATAGATTGTATTCACCGTCCTACAGTCATCCTCCCCCCAGCCTGACATGTCTGACAACAGAGAACAATAGATTGTATTCACCTTTCCTACAGTCATCCTCTCCCAGCCTGACATGTCTGATAACAGAGAACAATAGATTGTATTCACCTGTCCTACAGTCATCCTCCCCCAGCCTGACATGTCTGATAACAGAGAACAATAGATTGTATTCACCTGTCCTACAGTCATCCTCTCCCAACCTGACATGTCTGATAAAAGGGAACAATAGATTATATTCACCTGTCCTACAGTCATCCTCTCCCAGCCTGACATGTCTGATAACAGAGAACAATAGATTGTATTCACCTGTCCTACAGTCATCCTCCCCCAGCCTGACATGTCTGATAACAGAGAACAATAGATTGTATTCACCTGTCCTACAGTCATCCTCCCCCAGCCTGACATGTCTGATAACAGAGAACAATAGATTGTATTCACCTGTCCTACAGTCATCCTCCCCAAGCCTGACATGTCTGATAACAGAGAACAATAGATTGTATTCACCTGTCCTACAGTCATCCTCCCCCAGCCTGATATGTCTGATAACAGAGAACAATATATTGTATTCACCTGTCCTACAGTCATCCTCCACCAGCCTGACATGTCTGATAACAGAGAACAATAGATTGTATTCACCTGTCCTACAGTCATCCTCCCCCAGCCTGACATGTCTGATAACAGAGAACAATAGATTGTATTCACTTGTCCTACAGTCATCCTCCCCCAGCCTGACATGTCTGATAACAGAGAACAATAGAATGTATTCACCTGTCCTACAGTCATCCTCCCCCAGCCTGACATGTCTGATAACAGAGAACAATAGATTGTATTCACTTGTCCTACAGTCATCCTCCCCCAGCCTGACATGTCTGATAACAGAGAACAATAGAATGTATTCACCTGTCCTACAGCCATCCTCCCCAGCCTGACATGTCTGATAACAGAGAACAATAGATTGTATTCACCTGTCCTACAGTCATTCTCCCCCAGCCTGACATGTCTGATAACAGAGAACAATAGATTGTATTCACCTGTCCTACAGTTATCCTCCCCCAGCCTGATATGTCTGATAACAGAGAACAATATATTGTATTCACCTGTCCTAAGTCATTCTCCCCCAGCCAGACATGTCTGATAACAGAGAACAATAGATTGTATTCACCTGTCCTACAGTCATCCTCCCCAGCCTAACATGTCTGATAACAGAGAACAATAGATTGTATTCACCTGTCCTACAGTCACCCTCCCCCAGCCTGCCATGTCTGATAACAGGGAACAATAGATTGTATTCACCTGTCCTACAGTCATCCTCTCCCAGCCTGACATGTCTGATAACAGGGAACAATAGATTGTATTCACCTGTCCTACAGTCATCCTCTCCCAGCCTGACATGTCTGATAACAGAGAACAATAGATTGTATTCATCCTGTCCTACAGTCATCCTCCCCCAGCCTGCCATGTCTGATAACAGGGAACAATATATTGTATTCACCTGTCCTACAGTCATCCTCCCCCAGCCTGCCATGTCTGATAACAGGGAACAATAGATTGTATTCACCTGTCCTACAGTCATCCTCTCCCAGCCTGACATGTCTGATAACAGAGAACAATAGATTTTATGCTCCTGTCCTACAGTCATCCTCCCCCAGCCTGGCAAGTCTGATAACAGAGAACAATAGATTGTATTCTCCTGTCCTACAGTCATCCTCTCCCCAGCCTGACATGTCTGATAACAGAGAACAATAGATTGTATTCACCTGTCCTACAGTCATCCTCCCCCCAGCCTGACATGGCTGACAACAGAGAACAATAGATTGTATTCACCTGTCCTACAGTCATCCTCCACCAGCCTGACATGTCTGATAACAGAGAAACAATAGATTGTATTCACCTGTCCTACAGTCATCCTCCCCCCAGCCTGACATGTCTGATAACAGAGAACAATATATTGTATTCACCTGTCCTACAGTCATCCTCCCCAGCCTGACATGTCTGACAACAGAGAACAATAGATTGTATTCTCCTGTCCTACAGTCATCCTCTCCCCAGCCTGACATGTTTGACAACAGAGAACAATAGATTGTATTCTCCTGTCCTAAAGTCATCCTCCCCCAGATGTCTGATAACAGAGAACAATAGATTGTATTCACCTGTCCTACAGTCATCCTTCCCCAGCCTGACATGTCTGATAACAGAGAACAATAGATTGTATTCACCTGTCCTACAGGCATTCTCTCTCCAGCCTGACATGTCTGATAACAGAGAACAATAGATTGTATTCACCTGTCCTACAGTCATCCTCCCCCCAGCCTGACATGTCTGATAACAGAGAACAATAGATTGTATTCACCTGTCCTACAGTCATCCTCCCCAAGCCTGACATGTCTGATAACAGAGAACAATAGATTGTATTCACCTGTCTTACTGTCATCCTCCCCCAGCCTGACATGTATGATCACAGAGAACAATAGATTGTATTCACCTGCCCTACAGTCATCCTCCCCCAGCCTGAGATGTCTGATAACAGAGAACAATAGATTGTATTCACCTGTCCTGAAGTCATCTCCCCCAGCCTGACATGTCTGATAACAGAGAACAATAGATTGTATTCACCTGTCATACAGTCATCCTCTCCCCAGCCTGACATGTCTGATAACAGAGAATAGATTGTATTCACCTGCCCTACAGTCATCCTCTCCCAGCCTGACATGTCTGATAACAGAGAACAATAGATTG
>NW_027464496.1:37398-67398 GCF_050947455.1 Rhinoderma darwinii
ATATAACTACTATAATACTGCCCCCTATATACAAGAATATAACTACTATAACACTGCTCCCTATATACAAGAATATAACTACTATAATACTGCTCCTATATACAAGAATATAACTACTATAATACTGCCCCTATATACAAGAATATAACTACTATAATACTGCCCCTATATAGAAGAATATAACTACTATAATACTGCCCCCTTATAAACAAGAATATAACTACTATAATACTGCCCCCTATATACAAGAATATAACTACTATAATACTTCCCCCTATATACAAGAATATAACTACTATAATACTGCCCCTATATACAAGAATATAACTACTATAATACTGCCCCCTATATACAAGAATATAACTACTATAATACTGCTCCTATATACTAGAATATAATTACTATAATACTGCTCCTATATACAAGAATATAACTACTATAAGGGTATGTGCACACACACTAATTACGTCCGTAATTGACGGACGTATTTCGGCCGCAAGTACCGGACCGAACACAGTGCAGGGAGCCGGGCTCCTAGCACCATACTTATGTACGATGCTAGGAGTCCCTGCCTCGCTGCAGGACAACTGTCCCGTATTGTAATCATGTTTTCAGTACGGGACAGTAGTTCCACGGAGAGGCAGGGACTCCTAGCGTCGTACATAAGTATGATGCTAGGAGCCCGGCTCCCTGCACTGTGTTCGGTCCGGTACTTGCGGCCGAAATACGTCCGTCAATTACGGACGTAATTAGTGTGTGTGCACATACCCTAATACTGCTCCTGTACACAAGAATATAACTACTATAATACTGCCCCTATATACAAGAATATAACTACGATAATACTGCCCCTATATACAAGAATATAACTACTATAATACTACCCCCTATATACAAGAATATAACTACTATAATACTGCCCCTATATACAAGAATATAACTACTATAATACTGCTCCTATATACAAGAATATAACTACTATAATACTGCTCCTATATACAAGAATATAACTACTATAATACTGCCTCCTATACACAAGAATATAACTACTATAATACTGCCTCCTATATACAAGAATATAACTACTATAATACTGCCCCCTATATACAAGAATATAACTACTATAATACTGCACCTCTATATACAAGAATATAACTACTATAATACTGCTCCCTATATACAAGAATATAACTACTATAATACTGCTCCTATATACAAGAATATAACTACTATAATACTGCTCCTATATACAAGAATATAACTACTATAATACTGCCCCTATATACAAGAATATAACTACTATAATACTGCCCCCTATATACAAGAATATAACTACTATAATACTGCTCCCTATATACAAGAATAAACTACTATAATACTGCCCTTATATACAAGAATATAACTACTATAATACTGCTCCTATATACAAGAATATAACTACTATAATACTGCCCCTATATACAAGAATATAACTACTATAATAATGCTCCTATATACAAGAATATAACTACTATAATACTGCCCCTATATACAAGAATATAACTACTATAATACTGCCCCCTCTATATACAAGTATATAACTACTATAATACTGCCTCATATATACAAGAATATAACTACTATAATACTGCCCCTATATATACAAGAATATAACTACTATAATACTGCTCCTATATACAAGAATATAACTACTATAATACTGCCTCTATATACAAGAATATAACGACTATAATACTACCCCCTATATACAAGAATATAACTACTATAATACTGCTCCTATATACAAGAATATAACTACTATAATACTGCCCCCTATATACAATAATATAACTGTTATAATACTGCCCCTATATACAAGAATATAACTACTATAATACTGCCCCTATATACAAGAATATAACTACTATAATACTGCCCCCTCTATATACAAGAATATAACTACTATAATACTTCCCCTATATATACAAGAATATAACTACTATGATACTGCTCCTATATACAAGAATATAACTACTATAATACTGCCTCTATATACAAGAATATAACGACTATAATACTACCCCCTATATACAAGAATATAACTACTATAATACTGCCCCTATATACTAGTATATAACTACTATAATACTGCCTCCTATATACAAGAATATAACTACTATAATACTGCCCCTATATATACAAGAATATAACTACTATAATACTGCCCCCTATATACAAGAATATAACTACTATAATACTGCCCCTATATACAAGAATATAACTACTATAATACTAGTCCTATATACAAGAATATAACTACTATAATACTGCCCCCTATATACAAGAATATAACTACTATAATACTGCCCCTTTATACAAGAATATAACTACTATAATACTGCTCCTATATACAAGAATATAACTACTATAATACTACCCCCTATATACAAGAATATAACTACTATAATACTGCTCCTATATACAAGAATATAACTAGTATAATACTGTTCCTATATACAAGAATATAACTACTATAATACTGCTTCTACATACAAGAATATAACTACTATAATACTGCCCCTATATACAAGAATATAACACTATAATACTGCCCCTATATACAAGAATATAACTACTATAATACTGCTCCTATATACAAGAATATAACTACTATAATACTGCTCCTATATGCAAGAATATAACTAGTATAATACTGCCCCCTATATACAAGAATATAACCACTATAATACTGCCCCTATATACAAGAATATAACTACTATAATACTGCCCCCTATATACAAGAATATAACTACTATAATACTGCTCCTATATACAAGAATATAACTAGTATAATACTGCTCCTATATACAAGAATATAACTAGTATAATACTGCTCCTATATACAAGAATATAACTACTATAATACTGCTCCTATATACATGAATATAACTACTATAATACTGCTCCTATATACAAGAATATAACTACTATAATACTGCCCCCTATATACAAGAATATAACTACTATAATACTGCCCCTTTATACAAGAATATAACTACTATAATACTGCCCCTATATACAAGAATATAACTACTATAATACTACCCCCTATATACAAGAATATAACTACTATAATACTGCTCCTATATACAAGAATATAACTAGTATAATACTGTTCCTATATACAAGAATATAAGTACTATAATACTGCTCCTACATACAAGAATATAACTACTATAATACTGCCCCTATATACAAGAATATAACACTATAATACTGCCCCTATATACAAGAATATAACTACTATAATACTGCTCCTATATACAAGAATATAACTACTATAATACTGCTCCTATATGCAAGAATATAACTAGTATAATACTGCCCCCTATATACAAGAATATAACCACTATAATACTGCCCCTATATACAAGAATATAACTACTATAATACTGCCCCCTATATACAAGAATATAACTACTATAATACTGCTCCTATATACAAGAATATAACTAGTATAATACTGCTCCTATATACAAGAATATAACTAGTATAATACTGCTCCTATATACAAGAATATAACTACTATAATACTGCTCCTATATACATGAATATAACTACTATAATACTGCTCCTATATACAAGAATATAACTACTATAATACTGCCCCCTATATACAGGAATATAACTACTATAATACTGCTCCTATATACAAGAATATAACTACTATAATACTGCCCCCTATATACAAGAATATAACTACTATAATACTGCCTCTATATACAAGAATATAACTGCTATAATACTGCCCCTATATACAAGATTATAACTACTATAATACTGCCCCTATATACAAGAATAGAACTACTATAATACTGCCCCCTATATACAAGAATATAACTACTATAATACTGCCCCTATATACAAGAATATAACTACTATAATACTGCCCCTATATACAAGAATAGAACTACTATAATACTGCCCCCTATATACAAGAATATAACTACTATAATACTGCCCCCTATATATACACGAGAATATAACTACTATAATACTGCCCCTATAAACTTCCCTATAAACATACATGCTCGCCGAATGTACCTGTTTAGTTCATTGGGGATAGGGGTATAAGTACCATACCCCCATGCAATTTTTTTAATATAATGCTCCCCTCCCTGAATTAAAATGAAACGCAAGATGCCCTAATTACCTTGATACTATTTGTTTCTTTTGAGTCAAGTTTGATGGGAACGTGCCGTATATGTTAACCTCTCTGGGGTTTTCGGGGAGCTTTTAATTGATCCATCCATGCGTCTCTACAAGTTTTCCTAATATGACAACTTTATTCATTTCAAGAACTCGCAGGCTTCACGTTGCCCCGTAGAATCATTATTATTTTTTATTTTTTTTAAAAAACATCATAAAAACATTTCTGTGAAAATGATGTCATAATTTTGTTAACATTATGTGGTTTTATCTTGTTTTCTACCCAAGCGATGATGACATCGTCTTCGAAGATTTCGCTCGTCAAAGACTGAAGGGGATGAAAGACGACAAGGAAGAGGAAGACGAAGGAACGAACTCCCCTCCAATGAATGAAAGATAAACAGGGATCCATTTTACCAGATCACCGTGTCAAACTCGTGGATTGGGCATCTTTATTTGTACTCTAAAGAGCCTAAAAAAAAAAGTACCCCAGATTCTGGCAGCCCTTATACTCTTCTTGCTGTGCCATAATTGTCGATCTGCATCTCGCTACTTCTTTTCACTGCTGGCTAATACTATCTTAAACAAAAAAAATGTCCGAATTTAGAGTACCATCATGATTCGTGCAACCGATTACTGTATGTAAGGAGTTCTGGTAGCACTTTTATATTAACCAAGTCTTTTATGCATTTTGTATAATTACGGTAGCATCATACAAGTATTTGTTACGGAAAACAAAAAGTTAGTCAAAAAAAAATCACGTCGCTTTGAAGAAAATCAAAAGCAAACACATTTTATACAAACAAAGAGAAGCGTTCTTAATGGCGACAGTATTACAATGTGTTAGTAAAACCGCTGAGACCCAATGGCACTTTAGTACATTCAAAAATGTCTTTCGTAGAAATTCAAAAATAGCAAGAGAAATTTTTTGATACAAAAAAAAAATTATGCGAGGATTTCTCTATTTGTTCTAAACTGAAGAGTTTTCTGCCTTGGTCAAATATTGAGTATAAAGACCCGGTGGTCCAATTATTATTCTCTATAGCTGTATATAGATATGAGGTAAAGGTCAGCGGATACGGAAGATTTAGATGTGTGGATTCTGGATAGTATTTGGGATATCACTAGACAAGTATATGAAGAGAATTGATGTGGCCCAGTTGGATCATTTGTGATATTCAGCAATTATTGGGCACATTGGCCAAAAAATAATGGCTAGTTATGAAAATTCAAAAACTTTTTGGCCAATTTTTGAGTGGAACCCATTTAGGCAGGTTTCCTAGGCTAAATAATTTAGATGGTACGGTCTCAACACTGGTCATTTGAATGACTCATAATTCATGATCTAACTTTGGATTTTTTTTCATAATATTGGTTTTGGAAATTTCCATTTCAAATTTCTTATTTGTAATAACATATAATAATACTTTACATCTCAAAGGCCTGGAAACGTCTAGTAATGTTTTACAAATCATGTCCATGGCTAAACAAAAATCTTCAATATTTCTTGTTTCAGCTGCACGAAAAAAAAAAAAAATTCTCAATTTTGGCAAAATTTTAATCACATCCGGAGGCAAAGACGGAAGTTTCTCAAATCGAAATCAAATTTTATTATTTGTATTTTATCATCTTGTATTTTATGTGGACGTGAGCGTATAATATTTACTGTCGTGATCTAAACAAAGATTTAAGGAACAAGAAAATCCATGACATGATACAATCTCGAAAAAACAAAAATCAGGAAACAAAACAAAAAAAAAAGTTTCTTTTTAGAGTAGAGAGTTTAGTAGTAAAATGGAAGATTTTCTTATTTTATTATGAATATGTCTCTATCTAGGTCCGAACACAAACATAGGAAATTCAGAGTGAAAGTTTTATTGTATTAATATATGTTATCTATGGTTTAAGTGTCCCAATGTTTTTGGTTATTTTTAATATCTAATAATAATTTTCAAATTCTAAAACCCCTCCAATTTCCCCTTCAACATTCTATAAATTTTTTGTTTAATTTAGAATCTAATTATTATTATATTATTTTATAATTATTGGCCCTTGTACAAAAACATAAACTACATTTAAAGGGGTGGTCTTATAAAGACAACCCTTTAGATGTCATAGAACTGGTCCCGCGCTGGAGGCCCCTCTCTATTTGGAAGAACGGAGAGCCACTTTTATTACAAGAATGGCCATTTTTAGGCCGGGATGTCTCTGGAGAGACCACCCCTTTATGGGTCTGTTAACAGAACTATTCTTTTTACAGGTTTATTATGGGATTGGGGTCAGTTTTCTTCTCTTTCCACTATTGTTTTCTTTTTCCCTAGTGGTCAAAATCGGATTTGCTATGAGACTGGAACTGGAATTGTGGGTAAATGCAAAAATTTTTGCACATGTTTTTAAAGTTCCGAATCCAAAATGGGGTTTTCTTTGATATAATTTTCTAATAAATTATTCAACCCCAAATTGGCCTAAATATAACATGAATGTACCTGTTCTTTTTCTGCATTTTTTTTTCTTTTTAAGCTGCGTCATAACGCCACCCACAAACTAAAAAGTTAGGGCGGGTTCACACATGGCGGAATTGCACTTAAATTCCGCTGCGGACACTCCGCAGCGTTAATCCGCAGCGGAGCCGTTTCTACATTGACTTTCACTTTAATTTCGCAGTGTTCGTTTACACGATGCGTACAATTCCGCTGCGGAGCATAGGCTGCGGAGCGGAATTTGGTGTCCGCAGCATGCTCTGTCTGTTGCGGAGCAGTGGCGGACTCATGGCGGAATTTCTCCATTGACTTCAATGGAGATTCAAAGTTCCGCAATGAAGTCCGCAGCTGTCATGCACATGTCATGTGTGCTGCGGATGCGTCTTGCTTTTTTTACTTGACATTTCTTCATTCTGGCTGGACCTATGTATTTCTAGGTCTACAGCCAGACTGAGGAAGTCAATGGGGCTCCCGTAATGACGGGAGCGTTGCTAGGAGACGTCAGTAAATAGTCACTGTCCAGGGTGCTGAAAGAGTTAAGCGATCGGCAGTAACTGTTTCTGCACCCGGGACAGTGACTACCGATCCCAATATACATGTATCTGTAAAAAAACATATAAGTTCATACTTACCGAGAACTCCCTGCGTCTGTCTCCAGTCCGGCCTCCCAGGATGACGTTTCAGTCTAAGTGACGGCTGCAGCCAATCACAGGCCAAGCACAGGCTGCAGCGGTCACATGGACTGGAGCGTCATCCAGGGAGGTCGGGCTGGATGCCGAAGGAGGGACGCGTCATAAAGACAACGGGCGGTAAGTAGGAATTTCTTTTACTATCACTAGGGAAAGTGCTGTCCCTTCTCTCTATCCTGCACTGATAGGGAGAAGGGAAGCACTTTTCCCGCAGTCCGCAGCAGCTAGTCCGCATCAATTTTCTGCACATTTTGTGCAGATCCGCAGCCGTAATCCGCAACCCGGATTAGGTGCGGCATTGATGCGGACAGTTGCGGAGGAATTCCGCCATGTGTGGTCATGCCCTTATTGCAAACAGTCTGACAATTGGCAAAGAATTATGAATTTTGGAAATGTTACTTCCGATATGATGATACATATTTGGTCTTGTCCTTCATAGAATGAGGCTTTGCTATTCCAAATTTTTGCAAAAATTTTCAAAAATAAAACCGTGTTTTTTTAATTTTTTTTTAATATACTCCAGGCAGACTGGGCCGGTCATAATCACATTTTGTTACATACAATAGGATCGGCCCACATTAACTGCTGAACCCTATCCATAGCTTTTTGCTTAGTATACGGCACTGATTACGGCTTGATTAGTTAATTTCCCATGTAAATATTTTATCTTTGTATAATGACTATTCAGATAAGTTTTTCATCATATGGATAAGATGTATATTTAGTAAAAGTGACCATAACTTGTAAAAATAGCTTTGATATTGTCCAAATTCTTTTATTTTTAGGCTATTACTTCTTGTTTGCACAGGGAACCGTTATCTTTTTTTGTATTTTATTTATTTTGTTCTCTTTTCCTCTTAATTGTGAGCATAGAAAAAAAAAAGATTTTTTTTTTTTTTTTTTTAGAATCCTTAAAAAATTGGTCTTTTAAAACTTTTTGTAAAATCTTTTGAATCATAAAAAAAAAGTTGTGATCAATCCTTTTATATACAGTCCAGATGCAGAATGTTAAAAAGGTGAAATAAAACTAAACTTATAATTTTTGTAGATTTTTTTTAATGTTTGCCTATATTGTTTTTTTTAATTTGTAAAGGATAGGCCATCGATATGAAATCGGTGTAGGTCCGACTCCCGGCACTCTCGTCGATCGGCTGTCTGAGCACTTCGTCCCTTTTATTGCTTATCGGACACAGCGCCTGATTGTGGCTGTGCCTGGTATTGCAATTTAGTCCTTTCATTTGAATGGGACTGAGCTGCAGTACCAGGCACAGCCACTACCACATATACAGCGCTGTGCCTGGTAAACAATGATGGGGATGAGGGACTCCAGTCCTGGAAAACCCCTTTAAATATTTTTAACAACAAGTCTATTGGCAAACAGATAATTAGTTGGATAGAACTGATATTGAGTCCGAAACTTTTTGAAAGCGAAACTATTATTTTTGACCAATTAATATGGTCAATTAGTAAGAAAATTTGGAGCAAAAAAGTTTTTGAACTATTATTTAATACTAAATATATCGGATCACCTGAATGAGGCTGAGGGGCACTGCCAGGCTCAGCTGCATGTATGGACGCGGCACTGCGCCTAGACGAACCATCAGGGGACTGCGGCGCCCCTTTATTCCGCTGGTCAGTTAGAATTTACTTTATTATGTTTTCTTTATATGGAAATTGGATAAACAACACAAAACCCACATTTTATTGTTTTTTTTAATTTTTTTAATACAATTGACAGTTAAACAAAAACAAATAATTTGGCCAAAAAATTAGCGTATGGTCCATGATAATAAGAAAAAAGTTTCAAAAAGAGAAACCTTAAACAATCACATGATCTACTACAGCCACATCAAATGACATTTAAAATCTAACATTTTATTAGCAATAAAAGCCAAACTTTTTTTTTTTTTTAATTTCAGTTTATTGCAAAATAATTTTCTCTGTAGATAAACAATGTTGGAAACTTGTGCCCTACAGTAGGATCGGAACGATTCTCTATTGGAAATATAATGTCACATTTTTGTATTCATTGCTGCGGAGGATTGATTCCAGGGGGGGGGGGGGGGGCGGAATGTTTTGGAAATAATACAAAAATAATAATAATTGAAAATCTCTGAAATAATTTTTGATGGTGACCACAATTTTTACAATGTATCTATTGAATGTGAAGAGGTCGTGGCCAAAAAGTGAGGGGTTCTCAAGTCAAAAATAACTGGAGAACATTAACCTTCAGGAATCGGGTCAATGCTGAAACATCTCTCAGGTTACAGACCCTTGAGGGCTTTTTTTTTCCCGTGTAACCATTTATTAGGATCTGGCCGCCTATACTGGCTACAAAAAGACCCAAGTGACTAGTGCACTGTGGAGGGTGTGTGGTGTCTTCTAGTATGCAGCATGGTTGCCCCTTCACCACGCTTGCCCCTTGCCCCTTCCCCACGCTTGCCTCTTGCCCCTTCCCCACGCTTGCCTCTTGCCCCTTCATCACGGTTGCCTCTTGCCCCTTCCCCACGCTTGCCCCTTGCCCCTTCATCACGGTTGCCTCTTGCCCCTTCACCACGCTTGCCCCTTGCCCCTTCATCACGGTTGCCTCTTGCCCTTTCATCACGGTTGCCTCTTGCCCCTTCACCACGGTTGCCTCTTGCCCCTTCACCATGCTTGCCCCTTCATCACGGTTGCCTCTTGCCCCTTCACCACGCTTGCCCCTTCACCATGCTTGCCCCTTCATCACGGTTGCCCCTTCGTCACGTTTGCCCCTTGTCCCTTTGTCACGTTTGCCCCTTGTCCCTTTGTCACGTTTGCCCCTTGCCCCTTCATCACGGTTGCCCCTTGCCCCTTCATCACGGTTGCCCCTTGCCCCTTCACCATTACATTATAGGGGCCAAAAGAGGTTTTAGTTATTTAAATGGAGCTTCTGCATGAAAAGTAGGGCATTTTAAGCTCTCGTCCTGAAGGTTAGTTACGTTCTTCCATCAATTCATCTTGACCGGAGATCTTAGACGATAATGGCCCTTCCTCTCGGCTGAGCACTGTGAATTGGAATGTCCTGCATACAAAATCCTGAAAATTATACATTTCAGGTTTTATTATGGAGAACATGACAATTTTTCTATGATAATTTGTAATTAGATTTGTCTAATACTCAAGGATTGTGTGAATTTTTGAGTACACATGAACCACAAAAATAAATTATTTTGGATACTGATACTAGACAACAGCACAAGTATCATCATTTTGAATTCCAAAAACATATTTTAAACTTTATGGGAATTCCATTAAAAAAAAAAAAGTCGACACTTTTTGAAAAAAATTCAACCCGAAGGCCACGCCCATTTCTTTTTTGTGTTTTTTTTTTTTTTTTTTACCAAAATTCTTTTTCTCATGATTGGTCTCTATAAGTTCTTTTGAGTTTTTGCTCCTCTTGGTTTTTGAATCGGCCCACCATTATAGACGTTGTGTCATGCAGCTGTGTAAGGGGGCCGGGGCTCCGACTCCAGGTAGCGACTCTCATTACTACTAGGACTGACCAGGTACATGAGGTCCACAATGATCATTTAGGAATCTTAAGATCTTGTTTTACTGATAGACGTTGAGCGGTTCCCTCCGGTGCGTTATAATTGACCGTTCCATGACATAGGATGCTCTCCGACCCTGGTGGGAATCCTGTTTTCTTTCCTTTTCTGTATAATTCCTGTGCGATATTCTTTGTAAAGTACTTTGTACGTTTTATTCTTACAGCTTCTCAGTTTTCTATGTTGTAACTTTGTTGTTTCAGTATGTCGGGTAATTCAGATTATTATAGTTTATTAAACTCAGAAGTCAGATTATTTGCTGTGCTGTGCTTCTTCCGTCGTACGGTAGTGGTGAATCGGCGCGTGATGCTTCACGGGCCTGTACGTCCGCGCGCCAGCCATAAAAATCTACACATTCAGCTTGTGTTGTACGCTGAATGGAATGGAAACAACCTTGACACGAATGGGAACAATTAGAGTAAAATGGTGCATGTGGGCTGCCATGTGGGCTGTCATGTGGGCTGTCATGTGGGCGTTACAATCACAATATAGGAGCTTCTATGTATTGTGTACTAATCCCAGGGATGCGTCTATAGGTAGTAAAATACACAAAACTGAAAGACATGGATGCAAACAATTTGAGCATATATGCAATGCTGGCTCCACAGGTGACTGTGGGCTGTCATGTGGACATCAAGGCACAGAGAAGATGGATGTGAAGAGAGCAAGGTAGTGTCTGTGTGTGCTTTCATGTAAGATAAGTGACTGAGTGACTGACGACCGCTCTCTACTGCCTCCAAAACGGCAGATTATGGCAGCAACTTCAGTTTGAACAGGAAGTGCAGCTCTGAAGCACAAAGTTCTGCTCTAATATGTGAAATACTGAGCAGACTGGGAGAAGAGGGACATGAGCACAGGGAAGGTTTATTTGGCTACAATGTAACACAATTAGTGTTTCCACGAAATAGAAACCTGGTCCACGGCTAGAACTCGGCTACTGCGGTTCTCCGACTGCTGGGAGACTACAACTCCCGGCTGTCAGGGCATGCTAGAAGTTATAGTTCCGTAGCAGCTGTACAGCCTCAGGTTGCAGATCCCTACTGTAGATTATAAGTGGAAACGCGCAAAATGATTCTACACAAATCAAATTCGGTTCAAATGTTTCAGATTCATCGTAATTTAAAGCTTTTGGGTTTGTGGCGCAAGAATCGAGTCAAAATTGTGTCCGTCGACGCTCACTTACGAATACATAGTCATTAGAAGATGAGCACCGATCTCTCGCTCTGTGAAGCGCCGCCCCCTTGTTAGGACAGCCTCCTCCATACACAGCGGGTGTCAGCTGGGTATTACAGCTGACACCTTTCTCTAACAGCCAGGATCGGAGATAACTCCAATACTGGCCATTTAACCTCCTAACTGCCGTGGTCAATAGCAACCATGGCATCTAAGCTGTTAGACAGGGTGGTCCCCTCTGTTGCCCCATTCTCCCCTCTGTGACACGATCGCGGGGTGCTGATTGGGTTATCAATGATTCTAATAGGACCCCGGATGCCATGACAACCCAATCAGCACCCCCCGATCCTGTCACAGGGGGGAGAATGGGGCAACAGAGGGGACCACCCTGTCTAACTTCAATATCCTCCTGTAATGGCACAAGACATTGCAATACATGAGTATATTGCAGTGTATTGTACCAGCGATAGCATGTTCAAGTCCCCTAGTGGGACTAAAGAAAAATATAAAAAGTAGTTTACTAAGGTTTTTAAGACGTTAGAAAAAATATATTTAAAGTTTAAAAAACGCCCTTTTCCCAATTTTTCCACAACTGGTACTGCTGCATCGGCAACCGTACGAACTACCACAATTTATCACGCAAGGGAAAGGCTTTAAAAAATAAATAAATGCCAGAATTGCTGTTTTTGTGTCACGTCACCTCCTCCAAAAATTGTATAAAAAGTAATCAAGAAGTCGTATTTAATGCATGGCGTCAATAAAACCACTAGATGGCGATCATGTTCCACACAATTCCAGCATTACACTGTACAGGCTCCGCTCACGCAGCCGCCACGGATTCTGTATTACGCAACAGATTGTAATAAATCCTTAAATATGCCATTGCAATGTGTCCAGTTTCCTGAAATACACTGTACTGCTGAGGACTCTATTCCCTTCACTATGTAACTCTGTCTACAATCCCCTACAAGATCAGCACACCTCCTCTCCTAAAATACTCTGTGATGCTGGGAGGACCCTGATTCTTCCATTATGTAACTCTCAGTATATATCCTACAACAAAAACAGCATACTCCTGTCCTGGGGTGCTGCTGGTAGGCTCTTGCTCTTTCCACTATATAACGCTCTGTCTGTGACCTCACACAAGATTGATTGCTTTTGTTTGCAAAAAAATGAAAAAGTCAGCAAGTTTGAGGGCAGAGACACAAATAAAAACTCAACTGAGCTCCAAAATCTATCTATCTATCTATCTATCTATCTATCTATCTATCTATCTATCTATCTATCTATCTATCTATCTATCTATCTATCTATCTATCTATCTATCTATCTATCTATCTATCTATCTCCGATTCTGTTCAATTGGCTGTTTGATTTGAAATGCATAAATAATAAATTTGTCTCAAATCGAAAGTACCTCATTTGCCCTGAAAGCTCAGGTCTGACTCTTTGAAGTCTTCTACGACTGTATCCAAGTTTAACCCAACCCCTTTCCTGCTTTTTAATGCCACGTCAGCATTTAATGTGACATCAACATATATAGGTAGACGGAGGGATAACTTTGGAAAGGCTTCTGCAAGGCAGTATGTAAAAACGTAATCTGTAACTTGTTGCCCAGTGCAGGCCGGCGAACACCAAAGGTTTCAGAATCTGCTTTTGGAAAATTCGCACCAAATTCAGTTCACATAAAAATGATTTGCTCATCATTACCCATGAATCAATTTTTTACCAAAAATTAAAAAAAGCAGCTGTGTAAAGTAATTTGCAGTGTTTCTAGCATATAAAAATATCTTTCTCATCTTTTTTCGCTTGCCTGTGTACCCCTTGATGCTGCTGCTAATCTGTGCTGCTGGGTGAAGAGCTCTGAGCAGAATCCTTACCACTCTGGCAGCTGATATATTCCCTTCTCACTTTCCCTGCTAAAAGGTAGCACAGGATCTGGAGCAGTGAAGATGTATATTGTGTGACAACCATAGTATGCACTCCCTTAGAGACTAATTAAAATACAATAAAGTCAGAATGGACATGTGGAGGGTTCATATCCGCTGTCAGGATGCAGAGCATTACAGTCCTAACAAGTCAATCCTATACTGCCATGTTACTACAGAGACTCTGCTCCTTTCCTGACAAGCTGAGAAGGAGTCTCCTTATATATACTGCCATGTTACTACAGAGACTGCTCCTTTCCTGACAAGCTGAGAAGAGTCTCCTTATCTATACTGCCATGTTACTACAGAGACTCTGCTCCTTTCCTGACAAGCTGAGAAGGAGTCTCCTTATCTATACTGCCATGTTACTACAGAGGCTCTGCTCCTTCCCTGACAAGCTGAGAAGGAGACTCCTTATATATACTGCCATGTTACTACAGAGACTCTGCTCCTTCCCTGGCAAGCTGGGAAGGAGTCTCCTTATCTATACTGCCATGTTACTACAGAGGCTCTGCTCCTTCCCTGACAAGCTGGGAAGGAGTCTCCTTATCTATACTACCATGTTACTACAGAGACTCTGCTCCTTTCCTGACAAGCTGAGAAGGAGTCTCCTTATCTATACTGCCATGTTACTGCAGAGGCTCTGCTTCCTCCCTGACAAGCTGAGAAGGAGACTCCTTATCTATACTGCCATGTTACTACAGAGGCTCTGCTCCTTCCCTGACAAGCTGAGAAGGAGACTCCTTATATATACTGCCATGTTACTACAGAGGCTCTGCTCCTTCCCTGACAAGATGAAATGAGGGAGTCTCCTTATCTATACTGCCATGTTACTACAGAGACTATGCTCCTTCCCAGACAAGCTGAGAAGAGGGAGTCTCCTTATCTATACTGCCATGTTACTACAGAGACTCTGCTCCTTTCCTGACAAGCTGAGAAGGAGTCTCCTTATCTATACTGCCATGTTACTACAGAGGCTCTGCTCCTTCCCTGACAAGCTGAGAAGGAGACTCCTTATATATACTGCCATGTTACTACAGAGACTCTGCTCCTTTCCTGACAAGCTGAGGAGTCTCCTTATCTATACTGCCATGTTACTACAGAGACTCTGCTCCTTCCCTGACAAGCTGAGAAGGAGTCTCCTTATCTATACTGCCATGTTACTACAGAGACTCTGCTCCTTCCCTGACAAGCTGGGAAGGAGTCTCCTTATCTATACTGCCATGTTACTACAGAGGCTCTGCTCCTTCCCTGACAAGCTGAGAAGGAGACTCCTTATATATACTGCCATGTTACTACAGAGACTCTGCTCCTTCCCTGACAAGCTGAGAAGAGGGAGTCTCCTTATCTATACTGCCATGTTACTGCAGAGACTCTGCTCATTCCCTGACAAGCTGAGAAGGAGTCTCCTTATCTATACTGCCATGTTACTACAGAGACTCTGCTCCTTTCCTGGCAAGCTGAGAAGGAGTCTCCTTATCTATACTGCCATGTTACTGCAGAGACTCTGCTTCCTTCCTGACAAGCTGAGAAGGAGACTCCTTATCTATACTGCCATGTTACTACAGAGGCTCTTCTCCTTCCCTGACAAGCTGAGAAGGAGACTCCTTATATATACTGCCATGTTACTACAGAGGCTCTGCTCCTTCCCTGACAAGATGAAATGAGGGAGTCTCCTTATCTTTACTGCCATGTTACTACAGAGACTCTGCTCCTTCCCTGACAAGCTGAGAAGAGGGAGTCTCCTTATCTATACTGCCCTGTTACTGCAGAGACTCTGCTCATTCCCTGACAAGCTGAGAAGGAGTCTCCTTATCTATACTGCCATGTTACTACAGAGACTCTGCTCCTTTCCTGACAAGCTGAGAAGGAGTCTCCTTATCTATACTGCCATGTTACTGCAGAGACTCTGCTTCCTTCCTGACAAGCTGAGAAGGAGACTCCTTATCTATACTGCCATGTTACTACAGAGGCACTTCTCCTTCCCTGACAAGCTGAGAAGGAGACTCCTTATATATACTGCCATGTTACTACAGAGGCTCTGCTCCTTCCCTGACAAGATGAAATGAGGGAGTCTCCTTATCTATACTGCCATGTTACTACAGAGACTATGCTCCTTCCCTGACAAGCTGAGAAGAGGGAGTCTCCTTATCTATACTGCCATGTTACTACAGAGACTCTGCTCCTTCCCTGACAAGCTGAGAAGAAGGAGTCACCTTATCTATCCTGCCATGTTCAGGGGCGTAGATAAAGGCTCATGGGACCTGGTGCAAGAATTCAGCTCGGGCCCCCTTACCCCTCCCCAAGATCACTAGACCCCTGCGCACGCCTATGCCCAGCCGCCTTGCCCGACAGATCCCATGAATGCCTCCACAGTATAATGCCCCATAGCTGCCCCCATACAGTATAATGCCCCCATAGCTGCCCCACACAGTATAATGCCCCCATAGCTGCTCACACACAGTATAATGCCCCCCATAGCTGCCCCACACAGTATAATGCCACCCCATAGCTGCCCCACACAGTATAATACCCCCATAGCTGCTCACACACAGTATAATGCCCCCCATAGCTGCCCCACACAGTATAATGCCTCCATAGCTGCCCCACACAGTATAATGCCTCCATAGCTGCTCACACACACAGTATAATGCCCCCCATAGCTGCCCCACACAGTATAATGCCACCCCATAGCTGCCCCACAGTATATTGCCACTCATGCCCTCATACAGTATAATGCCCCCATACAGTATAATGCACCCCATTCAATATAATGGCCACCCATAGCTGCCCCATACACTATAATGTCCCATACAGTATAATGCCCCCCATAGCTGCCACATACAGCATGATGCCTCCATAGCTGTCCCATAGAGTATAATGCCCCACACAGTATAAAGCCCCCCATAGCTGCCCCATAGAGTATAATGCCCCCATACAGTATAATGCCCTCCATAGCTGTCCCACACAGTATAATGCCACCCATAGCTGCCAGATACAGTATAATGCTTCCATAGAGCATAAAGCCATCATAGATGTCATATGCAGTATAATGCCCCTCATAAAGTATAATGCCCCCCTTAGCTGCCCTATACAGTATAATGTCCCCATACAGTATAATTCCTCCATAGCTGTCACATACAGTATAGTGTTCCCCATAGCTGCCCCATACAATATAACGCCTCATACAGTATAAATCCCCCCATAGCTGCCACATACAGTATAATGCCCCCATAGCTGCCCCATGCAGTATAATGTCCCCATACAGTACAGTGCCCCCCATAGCTGCTCCATACAGTATAATGCCCCCAATACAGTATAATGCCCCCCATAGCTGCCCCATACATTATAATGCCCCCATACAGTATAGTGCCCACATAGCTGCCCCATGCAGTATAATGCCCCCATACGGTATAATGCCCCCATAGCTGTTCCATACACTATAATGCCCTCATAGCTGCCCCATACAGTATAATGCCCCCATACAGTATAATGCCCCCCATAGCTGCCCCATACAGTTTAATGCCTCATACAGTATAATGCCCTCCATTGCTGCCCCATACAATATAATGCCCCCATACAGTATAATGCCCCCTATAGCTGTCCCATACAGTATAATGTCCCACATAGCAGTCCCATACAGTATAAAACCCCCATACAGTACAATGCCCCCATTCAGTATAATGCCCCCTAAAGTTGTCCCATGCAGTATAATGTCCCCCATACAGTATAATGCCCCCTTAGCTGTCCTATACAATATAATGCTCCCCATATAGTATAATGCTCCCTCAGTAGCTACCATATGAGCCCCCCTCCCTCCCAAACCAAGTATAGTGCCCCCTCCCATACCCAGTATAATGCCCCCATATGTATGTACTTAATAGAAAAATAGTAACATAATTACTTACCTATCTCCTATCCTACCACGGAAGGAGGATCCTTCTCCTCCTCTGCACTGTGCTATGAGTGACTCGGTGCAGACAGGCGCGATGACGTCACTACATCACGTCTGCCTGCGCCAAGCCGCTCGCGGCACTGTGAATGCTGGAGCAAGGCTCCATCATTGAACTGAACTGTATTTGCGTCCTGAGGATGCAAATACAGTTGGAAGCGCGGTCAGCACGGTGTGGCAACGGGCCCTGCGGGCCCCCCAGGCTTTGGGGCCCGGTTGCAGCTGTGACCGTTGCGAACCCTATAGCTACGCCACTGGTCATGTTTCTGCAGATACTCTGTGTCATGCCCATGGCCCCAGGCCGTCAGGTTCACTCAACTCCTGACGCGCGCAGCCATGGAACTGTGAGCGCTGGTCCCCATCTCCTCCTTAGGAGACGCCAGCGCTTACTTCCGCTTCTCCCGGCCGGGTCCCGTACTAAATTAGCCCATGAGCCCACTGGACTATAAGAAGGGCCCAGCCCCTTCCTGCAGTGCCTGAGCTACTGTCCGAGCTGCTAAAGGTATACTATACGAGCTATAGACTGTGACCTGTGTCCTGTCGGCCAACTGCCATACCGTCAAGGCGGTACGGCCCAGTGGGTCCACGTATCGAATGTGACAAGCAGAGAAGAAGGAGTCTCTTTATCTATGCTGCCATGTTATTACAGAGACTCTGCTCCTTCCCTGACAAGATCAGATGAAGGAGTCTCCTTATTTATGCTGCCATGTTACTACAGAGGCTCTGCTCCTTTCCTGACAAGCTGAGAAGGAGTCTCCTTATCTATACTGCCATGTTACTACAGAGACTCTGCTCCTTCCCTGACAAGATGAAATGAGGGAGTCTCCTTATCTATACTGCCATGTTACTTCAGAGACTCTGCTCCGTCCCTGACAAACTAAAAAGAAGGAGTCTCCCTATCTATACTCCCATGTTACTGCTGAGGCTCTGCTCCTTTCCTGACAAGCTGATAAGAAGGAGTCTCCTCCTCAAAACTGCCATGTTACTACACAGGCTCTGCTCCTTCCCATACAAGCAGAAAACAAGGAGTCGTCTAATCTATACTGCCATGTTACTATAGAGGCTCTGCTCCTTCCCTGACAAGCTAATAAGAAGGAGTATTCTCATCTATACTGCCATGATACTACAGAGGCTCTGCTCCTTCTCTGACCAGCTGAGAAGGAGTCTCCTCACCTATACTGCCATGTTACTGCAGAGACCCTGCTCCTTTCCTGACAAGCTGATAAAAAGGAGTCTCCTTATCTATACTGCGATGTTGCTACAGAGACTCTGGTCCTTCCCTGACAAGATGAAAGTGGGAGTCTCCTTATCTATACTGCCATCTTACTACAAAGACTCTGCTCCTTCCCTGACAAGCTGATAATAAGAAGTATCCTGATTTATACTGCCATGCTACTACTGATGCACTGCTCCTTCCCTGACAAGCTGAGAAGAGGGAGTCTCCTTATCTATTCTGCCATGTTACTACAGAGAGTCTGCTTCTTCCCTGACAAACTGAGAAGAGGGAGTTTCCTTATCTATACTGCCATGTTGTTACAGTGGCTCTGCTCCTTCCCTGACAAGCTGAGAAAACGGAGTGTCCATATCTATAATGCCATGTTACTACAGGGGCTCTAGAAAAAAGGAGTCTCCTTATCTATACTCCCATGTTGCTAAAGAGGCTCTGCGCCTTCCCTGACAAGCTGATAAGAAGGACTCTCCACATCTATACTGCCATGTTACTACAGAGGCTCTGCTCCTTCCCAGACAAGTGGAAAAGAAGGAGTCTCCTAATCTATACTGCCATGTTACTACAGAGGCTCTGCTATTTCCATGACAAGCTGAGAAGGAGTCTCCTCGCCTATACTGCCAAGTTACTGCAGAGACTCTGCTCCTTCCCTGACAAGCTGATAAAAATGAGTCTCCTTAACTATACTGCCATGTTACTACAGAAACTCTGGTCCTTCCCTGACAAGCTGATAAGAAGGAGTATCCTGATCTATACTGCAATGCTACTATTGATGTGCTGCTCCTTCCCTGACAAAGTGAGCTGAGGGAGTCTCTATTATCTGTACTGCCATGTTACTACAGAGACTCTGCTTCTTCCCTTACAAGCTGAGAAGAGGGAGTCTCCTTATCTATACTGCCATGTTACTACAGAGACTCTGCTCCTGCCCTGACAACCTGATGAGAAGGAGTATCCTGATCTATACTACGATGCTACTACTGATGCGCTGCTACTTGCCTGACAAACTGAGCAGAAGGAGACTCCTTATCTTTACTGGCATTTTACTACAGAGACTATGCTTCTTCCCTGACAAGCTGAGAAGAGGGAGTCTCCTTATCTATACTGCCATGTTACTTCAGAGACTCTGCTCCTTCCCTGACAAGCTGAGAAGGAGTCTCCTTATCTATACTGCCATGTTACTACAGAGATTCTGCTCCTTCCCTGACAAGCTGAGAAGGAGTCTCCTTATCTATACTGCCATGTTACTACAGAGACTCTGCTCCTTCCCTGACAAGCTGAGAAGGAGTCTCCTTATCTATACTGCCATGTTACTACAGAGACTCTGCTCCTTCCCTGACAAGCTGGGGAGTCTCCTTATCTATACTGCCATGTTACTACAGAGGCTCTGCTATTTCCATGACAAGCTGAGAAGGAGTCTCCTCGCCTATACTGCCATGTTACTGCAGAGACTCTGCTCCTTCCCTGACAAGCTGATAAAAATGAGTCTCCTTAACTATACTGCCATGTTACTACAGAAACTCTGGTCCTTCCCTGACAAGCTGATAAGAAGGAGTATCCTGATCTATACTGCAATGCTACTATTGATGTGCTGCTCCTTCCCTGACAAACTGAGCTGAGGGAGTCTCTATTATCTGTACTGCCATGTTACTACAGAGACTCTGCTTCTTCCCTTACAAGCTGAGAAGAGGGAGTCTCCTTATCTATACTGCCATGTTACTACAGAGACTCTGATCCTGCCCTGACAACCTGATGAGAAGGAGTATCCTGATCTATACTACGATGCTACTACTGATGCGCTGCTACTTGCCTGACAAACTGAGCAGAGGGAGACTCCTTATCTTTACTGGCATTTTACTACAGAGACTATGCTTCCTCCCTGACAAGCTGAGAAGAGGGAGTCTCCTTATCTATACTGCCATGTTACTTCAGAGACTCTGCTCCTTCCCTGACAAGCTGAGAAAGAGTCTCCTTATCTATACTGCCATGTTACTACAGAGACTCTGCTCCTTCCCTGACAAGCTGAGAAGGAGTCTCCTTATCTATACTGCCATGTTACTACAGAGGCTCTGCTCCTTCCCTGACAAGCTGGGGAGTCTCCTTATCTATACTGCCATGTTACTGCAGAGACTCATCTCCTTCCCTGACAAGCTGATAAGAAGGAGTCTCCTTATCTATAGTGCCATTTTACTGTAGAGGCCCTGCTCCTTCCCTGACAAGCTGAGAAGAGGGAGTCTCCTTATCTATACTTCTATGTTACTACAGAGACTTTGCTCCTTCCCTGACAATATGAAAATAAGGTGTCTAATTATCTATACTGCCATGTTACTACAGAGGCTCTGCCCCTTCCCTGACAAGCTGATAAGGAGTCTCTTTATCTATACTGCCATGTTACTGCAGACTTGCACCTGTGGCGTGGCAAATGCCAAGATCCAACTTCAAGAGGATTTATTTTCCAAATGGTATAATGGCTAAGATCATGACTGAGTCTTGGAATACTGGTACTTTAATGTATTAAATGTAGAAAGTGCATACAAAGACAAAGAACACTTACGCATTTCAATCTTCGCAAGTTCTCAATCATGCATGGTTACAGGAAACAACAGGTCCATATAACTACAACACATTGAAATACGAGCCAATAAAACACATGAATCAATTAGTGACATCACATTACTATTAGTGTATTCATCTGAGCTGGAGTATACTAAATACCATAGAGACTAAAATATTCCATCAATAATAATCTAAAATATCCTGTCTAATATTGAGACCTTGTGGTTGTCTGGATCCTAAGGAAAAAATTCGAAATGCCTCATAATTCAATAATTTACTTCTGTGATCCTCATCTCCAGCCGGTCTATTAACTCTTTATATTTTATTTTAATCTAAAGTCTGTATGGTTTCCAAACTGTAAGTTAATGACATGGTGAGATACCGCAAAAGGATTGTCTTTGTGAGTGTTGCCAATATTCATACCGATGTAGATGTTTTGGTACCTTTAAATTTCATCGGTTTTGTAAATTGCAGTTATATCAATTGTACTTTGAATCAAATCTATCTGAGCGTTCTCTCAAAGCTGGTATTAATGAGCCTAATGTCGATCATGTCTTCTATACTCTTCACAGATAGAATAGGAGAATCCTGCTTGCGTATCTCTATCTATCACACATATATATATATATATATATATATATATATATATATATACTGCAGCAGCATGGAGGAGATTACGCAGCAGTAATGAGCAGTGTAGCTGAGAATATAACGCTGGGGTGCATAGAAATCTTACCAGTAGCCTGTGTCTTTCTCAGTCTGCTCCTGCTTTCTCCTCCTCCTGCTCCCCCTCCCTTCTCTATAGACTTGTATGCAGCATGTGTGTCTGCTGACTCAATATCTCTCTCTGCTTCTTCCTTCTGTTCCCCTACTTCCCTCTCCATAGACTTGTATTGGCAGTGTGTTTGTGTCTCTTCCTCTCTCTGCTCATCCCTGCTCCACCTCTCTTCTCCATAGACTTGTATGTAGTGTCTGTTTCTGACTCACTCTGTTTCTCTATACTCCTTCCTTCTTCTCCCCCTCCCCTTTCCATAGACTTGTATTGTCAGTGTGTTTGTGTCTCTTTCTCTCTCTGCACCCTCCCACTGCTCCCTTTTCCCTGCCCATAGACTTGTGTCTGACTCACTATCTCTGCTCCCTCCTCCTCCTTCTCCCCCTCCCCTTTCCATAGACTTGTATTGGCAGTGTGTTTGTGTCTCTTTCTCTCTCTGCTTACTATCCCTGCTCTCCCTCCCCTTCAATAGACTTGTATGGAGCGTGTCTATTTCTGCCTCACTCTCTCTCTGCTTCCTCCTCCTGCTCCCCTCCTCCGCTCTTCGTAGACTTTTATTAGCAGACAGTGAAGTGACACAACCCCGCCTTCTGCAGCTCATCAATTCTGCTCTATAACCAGGGATCAATTTTGCTGGACAACAGGGGGTGGACTGTAGATTACAGGAAGGGAGACACCTAGTGACAGTAACTTCACACTGAATTTGCATGGATGAAATTTTAACAGTAAGTAAATTATAAAGTTGATCTATGTCAGGTATACTATTAGATTAGAATAAATTCTTTTAAAAGTTAGTGTCCATGTAAATATCAATATGCTTGACAATACGGGCATGACCACACGTGGCGGATTTCCTCCGCAACTGTCCGCATCAATGCCGCACAGAATCTGCGTTGCAGATTCTGCTGCGGATCTGCACAAAATGTGCAGTAAATTGATGCGGACTAGCTGCTGCGGACTGCGGGAAAAGTGCTTCCCTTCTCTGTATCAGTGCAGGATAGAGAGAAGGGACAGCACTTTCCCTTGTGAAAGTCAAAGAAATTCATACTTACCGCCCGTTGTCTTGGTGACGCGTCCCTCCTTCGGCATCCAGCCCGATCTCCCTGGATGACGCGGCAGTCCATGTGACCGCTGCAGCCTGTTATTAGCCTGTGGTTGGCTGCAGCCGTCACTTAGACTGAAACGTCATCCTGGGAGGCCGGACTGGAGACAGAAGCAGGGAGTTCTCGGTAAGTATGAACTTATATTTTTTTACAGGTTGCTGTATATTGGGATCGGTAGTCACTGTCCAGGGTGCAGAAACAGTTACTGCCGATCGCTTAACTCTTTCAGCACCCTGGACAGTGACTATTTACTGACGTCTCCTAGCAACGCTCCCGTCATTACGGGAGCCCCATTGACTTCCTCAGTCTGGCTGTAGACCTAGAAATACATAGGTCCAGCCAGAATGAAGAAATGTCAAGTTAAAAAAGCAAGACGGATCCGCAGCACACATAACATGTGCATGACAGCTGCGGACTTCATTGCGGAACTTAGAATCTCCATTGAAGTCAATGGAGAAATTCCGCCATGAGTCCGCCACTGCTCCGCAACAGACAGAGCATGCTGTGGACACCAAATTCCGCTCCGCAGCCTATGCTCCGCAGCGGAATTTTACGCCTCGTCTAAACGAACACTGCTAAATTAAAGTGTAAGTCAATGGACAAACGGCTCCGCTGCGGATTAACGCTGCGGAGTGTCCGCAGCGGAATTTAAGTGAAATTCCGCCACGTGTGAACCCAGCCTACTACAACATACAGGAAACTAAATAGTGATCCCACCTTTATATTCAAAGGAGTTTTAGATACGATCCTAGCAGATGGTGTAATCATGAGAGTGTTAAATGACAAAATTAAGGATTACCTATTAATCCCTCATCCAATCACTCCTATATGCCAATCCTTGCCCAAAATTCATAAAGAAACAATTCCTCCATCCATGTGTCTAATTGTAGAGGACATTGGTTCATTGAACAAAAGATTGGTAGCCTGGGCGGATGATATGTTACAACCATTGGCTGAAGATATACCGGCTAATTTGAAGGACAACAAACATGTCCGGCAGTCACTGGGTCAGATGAAGTGGGACAAATATTGTTGGATTACCTGTGGTGGTGCCTCGCTTTATTCTCGTATACCACAAGAAGGATTTTCTGTTACAACCTGTGGTTTATCTATTGAGACAACTTTATTCATTCAATGGGGATTATTTGTTGCAAATAAGGGGAGCGTCTAGGGGCACCAAGTTCTCCCCATCTCTTGCAAATTTGTATATGGCGTGGTGGGAGGAGCATTTGATTTACAATATGGATAATCCATTTTTGGGTAATTTCACTTCATATGGTTGTTACCTAAACGACCTTATCATTATATGGGAGGGTCGTCTATGTGACGTGCCAGACTTGGCTTATTATATTAATAACAGTACAATTTATAATTCACTGCACATTCAGATCTTCACAAGATTTAATTTCTTCATTTGTCATTGACAGAATTACTACTAAAACATTTAAAAAACTGATAGCATCAAATACACCTAAGAGGGAACTCGCAAGATCTAAACGTAATTGCTCTGAAATCTCATTTCGGGTCAGAACACAATAGTGTAAAACGCAATTTAAAATCTACAAGGTGCCCAGATTGGACCCTGGTCAGGGCAAGGGAAGAGGAGGATAAAAACAGAGAGGGAAATCTTTATTTTGTAACCGGACAGAGGTTTTCATAATCCTATGTTCAGCACTGTATACAGTGAGGAGTTTAATCCCATAGTGTCAGATCTGCAATATCCAGTACGTTGCTTGTACTAAGGGTTCTCCTAAAAAAACGCGTCAGAAAGCATTTGTCTAGTATTGGCAGCACTCACATGGGCAATCCTTCTGCGCTACTTCGCCATTTCACTAACATACACACAGGCTTTAAAATCAAAGGAATGGATTGAGTTAATAGACCGGCAGGAGATGAGGATCACAGACGTAAATTATTGAATTGTGAGTTTTTTGGGGATTTTTTCATTAGGATCCTGGCAAGCACAAGGTCTCAATATTAGACAGGATATTATAAATGATTATTGATGGAATATTTTAGTCTCTATGGTATTTAGTATACTCCAGTTCAGATATATGGTTTTAATTAGTATACTAATTGTGTTGTGATATCACTAATTGATTCATGTGTTTTATTGGCTCGTATTTCAACAATGTGTTGTATTTCTATAGACCTGTTGTTTCCTATAACCATGCATGATTAAGAACATGTGAAGCTCAAAACACGTGTCAGTGATTTTTGTCTTTATATGCGCTTTCTACATGTAAATAATAATAATAAATTCTGCATTTTATAGTCGTTCACTCTGCTGGATTTCCGACTTTTGAAACATGTTACTGCAGAGACTCTGCTCCTTCCCTGACAGCCTGATAAGAAGAAGTCTCCTTATCCATACTGCCATGTTACTACAGAGGCTCTGCTCCTTCCCTCACAGGCTGATAAGAAGAAGTCTCCTTATCTATACTGCCATGTTACTACAGAGACTCTGCTCCTTCCCTCACAGGCTGATAAGAAGAAGTCTCCTTATCTATACTGCCATGTTACTACAGAGACTCTGCTCCTTCCCTGACAAGATGAAAAGAAAGAGTCTCCTTATCTATACTGCCATGTTACTACAGAGACTCTGCTCCTTCCCTGACAGCCTGATAAGAAGAAGTCTCCTTATCCATACTGCCATGTTACTACAGAGGCTCTGCTCCTTCCCTGACAAGATGAAAAGAAGGAGTCTCCTTATCTATACTGCCATGTTACTACAGAGGCTCTGCTCCTTCCCTGACAAGCTGATAAGAAGGAGTCTCCTTATCTATACTGCCATGTTACTACAGAGGCTCTGCTCCTTCCCTCACAGGCTGATAAGAAGAAATCTCCTTATCTATACTGCCATGTTACTACAGAGACTCTGCTCCTTCCCTGACAAGATGAAAAGAAGGAATCTCCTTATCTATACTGCCATGTTACTGCAGAGACTCTACTCCTTAACTGACAAGCTTAGAAGAAGGAGACTCCTTATCTATATCACCAAGTTACCACAGAGGCTCTGCTCCTTCCCTGAAAAGATGATAAGAAGGAATCTCCTTATATATGCTGCCATGTTACTACAGAGGCTCTGCTCCTTCCCTGACAAGCTGATAAGAAGGAGTCTCCTTATCTATACTGCCATGTTACTACAGAGACTCTGCTCCTTCCCTGACAAGCTGAGAAGAAGTAGTCTCCTTATCTATACTGCCATGTTACTACAGAGACTATGCTCCTTCCCAGACACACTGAGGAGTCTCCTTATCTATACTGCAATGTTACTGCAGAGACTCTACTCCTTCCCCAAGAAGCTGAGAAGGAGTCTCCTTTTCTATACTGCCATGTTACTACAGAGAATCTGCTCCTTACCTGACAAGCAGGGCAGAAAGATATTTAATTTGGCTGCTCTGTAGTGAACAGAGAATTCCTATGCAGAGACCTGGCTATGTGGAGAGAAGCTGATCATCGTGTCCACCAGCATTCCTCTCATAAGGTAGATTGTCACATCGCTATATATACTTTGAACACCAGGTGTCACCGATTTGTAAGTAAATGTTAAAACTCATTACTGGATCAATGTTTTTGACAGCATATACATGGAAAATATGCCGGGACATCTCTCTTTGCTCTCTGTTGTCATAATAAAATTTGATCTGAGTGTTAGCAGCAACTTTTTGAAATGACAAAACCTTCTATAGTGGAGAAACCAAGAATTCAATGAGTGTAAGCAGTGTGACGTAAGATCTGATTTCAATGTCTCACCCAGTCTCCTGTAAATAAATATTTAAGAATACTGAACTTTTAATGTGACTTTTCAGAATAAGCGGTCATTTAATAATTTTTTTGGCCATTATATGACTTGTATTCTGCATTTTTTAGCAGTTTTTCCATCCACAGGCACTTTCTCGAATTCTCAATTTACTCTGAGCTAGTGAGCAGAGCCTAACTGCTTTGATGTCTCTCCTATCTCTAACCATCTCATATATAGAAGCTGCTGGAGCATGGAGGAGATTACACAGCAGCAGTGTAGCTGAGAATCCAGCACTAGAGTTAGATAAAACGCTTATTAGGAAGCTGCCGTGTCTGTATGTGTGTCTTTCTTACTCTGCTTTTGCACCTTCCTCCCCTCTCCATAGACTTGTATGGACAGCGTGTCCTCATTTCCTTCTCTGCTCCTGCTTCGCCCTCCCTTCCACATAGACTTCTATGCGCAGCATCTCTCAGGTTCGTAACTAGGAAGAACTGGGTCCCATAGCAAACTTTTGACTAGGACCCCCCCTGCACAACAACCCTCGCCCTCCAGGCAATGAACATGAATCACTTCTCTGTGCAATGTAAATATACAGTTCAGCCGCCAAGTGTTCTCTTATTGACCTTTAGTGACAGGGTTACGAAAATTGTAAAAAACATTTAAGGATGGATATTTTATCTTTTTTAATCACTTTTTTCATAGTCATAATACTTACTTAAAAAAATATGACCTGAAACTCAAAGCTCCGGGACAGGAAAGCCTTGTTTTCATCTGTTCTTGCAAACTTTTAAAGTGTAAAGGGGAGGGGTGAGTATAGAGCGGAGGGGCTACTATAGAGGGGAGGGGTGAGTATAGAGGAGCGGGGTGACTATAGTGGTGATGGGTAAGTATAGGAGAGGGTAACTATATAGGGGAGGGTGACTATAAGGAGGAGGAGTGAGTATAGAGGGGAGGTGTGAGTATAGAAGGGAGGGGTTACTATAGAGTGGAGGGGTGAGTATAGAGGGGAGGTGTGAGTATAGAAGGGAGGGGTTACTTTAGAGGGGAGGGGTGAGTATAGAGGGGAGGGGTGACTATAGAGGGGAGGGTGACTATAAAGGGGAAGGGTGAGTATTGAGGGGAGGGGTTAGTATAGAGGGGAGGGGTGAGTATAGAGGGGAGAGGTGACTATAGGTGTGAGTATAGAGGGGAGGGGTGACTATAGACGGGAGGGTGACTATATAGGAGAGGGGTGACTATATAAGGGAGGGGAGAGTATAGAGGAGCGGGGTGAGTATAGAGGGGAGGTGTGAGTATAGAGGAGAAGGGTTAGTATAGAGGGGATCAATATCTGTACTCAGAGAGTTATCACTGTGTTTTATGTGGTGTGACATAGGACTGCAGGTAACATCTACCACATTATCTGTAGTCAGAGAGTTATCACTGTGTTACCTGTGGTGTTACATAGGACTGCAGGTAACATCTACCACATTATCTGTAGTCAGAGAGTTATCACTGTGTTATCTGTGGTGTTACATAGGACTGCAGGTAACATCTACTACATTATCTGTACTCAGAGAGTTATCACTGTGTTATCTGTGGTGTTACATAGGACTACAGGTAACATCTACTACATTATCTGTAGTCAGAGAGTTATAACTGTGTTATCTGTGGTGTTACATAGGACTGCAGGTAATGCTACTACATTATCTGTGCTCAGAGCATTATCACTGTGTTATCTGTGGTGTTACATAGGACTGCAGGCAACATCTACTACATTATCTGTACTCTGAGAGTTATCACTGTTATCTGTGGTGTTACATAGGACTGCAGGTAACCTCTACTACATTATCTGTACTCAGAGAGTTATCACTGTGTTATCTGTGGTGTTACATAGGACTACAGGTAACATCTACTACATTATCTGTAGTCAGAGAGTTATAACTGTGTTATCTGTGGTGTTACATAGGACTGCAGGTAATACTACTACATTATCTGTGCTCAGAGCATTATCACTGTGTTATCTGTGGTGTTACATAGGACTGCAGGCAACATCTACTACATTATCTGTACTCTGAGAGTTATCACTGTTATCTGTGGTGTTACATAGGACTGCAGGTTACATCTACTACATTATCTGTACTCAGAGAGTTATCACTGTGTGTTATCTGTGGTGTTACATAGGACTGCAGGTAACACTACTACATTATCTGTACTCAGAGAGTTATCACTGTGTTATCTGTGGTGTTACATAGGACTGCAGGTTACATCTACTACATTATCTGTACTCAGAGAGTTATCACTGTGTGTTATCTGTGGTGTTACATAGGACTGCAGGTAACACTACTACATTATCTGTACTCAGAGAGTTATCACTGTGTTATCTGTGGTGTTACATAGGACTGCAGGTTACATCTACTACATTATCTGTACTCAGAGAGTTATCACTGTGTGTTATCTGTGGTGATACATAGGACTGCAGGTAACATCTACTACATTATCTGTACTCAGAGTTATCACTGTGTTATCTGTGGTGTTACATAGGACTGCAGGTAACATCTACTACATTATCTGTCCTCAGAGAGGTATCACTGTGTTATCTGTGGTGTTACATAGGACTGCAGGTATCATCTACTACATT